>NC_073360.2:39592500-39847500 GCF_027580225.2 Misgurnus anguillicaudatus | reverse complement strand
TAACAGTAATAATGCAGTAACAGTAATTTATTAATTTGTGACAAGAGTATGCAGCAAACTGTTGACACCTACTGGACACTATCGGTAAAACTACTAAAAGTGTAACACAAACCTCATTTTTTGTGATAATTTTATGTATAAAATATATACTTTATTGCATTATTTGTATTTATTACAATAAATGTAAACTTATATAACCATTTTTTATTTAATATTTTTACCTCAATACATTTCTGTGAAGAGCTTAAACAAGACACAGATTAAGCTTCTAGAGCACAAAATGCCAGAGTTATATTAATTTGAAGGTGTAAATCACCTTTTAAAACCCCCTCCACCCAAAACGGGCTGTGCTAGTTAACTCTTTCCCCACCAGCATTTTTCATGAATTTTTACAAAAGTTTAATGCCTCCCAGAAAATGTTCTTCTTTAAATATATAAACATACAATACATTAAATGAAAGAACAGACCCTCTGCTTAAAAAAAAAGTTTCATCCTGCCTTCATTAGTTCACTTGTCAAAAATGGTTCGGTTTCTTAAAAGAAACACAAAATTTTGAGCAAAAAGCTGAGATAATAGCATTTTTGTGAAGGACTTTTGAAAGAGATCAGATTCAGAGCGATCCTCAAAACATACACGGACATACAGCTGTTTGCCCTAAGGCGATACTTCTGGGTTTTATAAGTTGCGGATTAGCCACCTGGTGGATAATATCCGTATTGCAGATTGACGAGATAACTATATAGCGGTATATAGCATTATACAGATTAAGTCCAGCTCTACACACGTATCACAGACTCACTTTGCCAAAATAGTGTGGAAATTTCTGCTCGTTCTCAATGACGTGAGCAAAGCCACCTTGCAATCCAAAATCCACGGCGAAGTAGGGAAGACCTCGTGGAACCTGCAAAAACATGGACAACGATCACGTTCAGAAACTGAAAAAGTGAATACGCGGGAAAATAAATAAAACTAACAGAAGGACTTACAGCTCGTCTGACGTCTCTAGATGACAGATCCACAACTTTCTTGTTCATGGCCCACTCCTCATCTGATTCCATGATGGCTTTCTTAATGCACACACACATATAGATATAGATCAGTGAGCGTCACATTTACACAGTGATGTTGTGAAGGTTTGGCTTTAGATCTGCATGTGGTACCTTAAAGTAAATAGGTGCCATGTCTCCGAGCTCTTTGGGCAGCGGCACGCACTCGTACACCATGTGAAAATGTCTCTTTGGGTTCATGTGGGTCTCAAAAAACACACAGTCCAAATCTTGAGCCTCAAACACCCGGACCAGAGCCCGCCGAAACGTCTGCAAGAGAACATTTTTGTTATTGCTGTATTGTGCATCTCCTGTCCACCCAGGTGGGTCTTAAAGGGGTGGAAAGATTCCGGTAAATTTCCGGAAATATTCCAAACTGGAAATTGAAAATTCCTGGAATTTTGCAACCCTAGCGTGTCTATATATATGTGCTTGTGTGTGTACCTGTATTTCATTCCATACGTCTTCATCCAAACTTGTGGCCGCTGTGTGATGTTGGACAGGGACGATCAGACAGTGACCTTCAGTGAGAGACACGCCGTTTGGTAGGCACAAGTACACCTGTGAGACAGGAAACACATACACGCACATAAGAGATCAGATCAGTGGTCAGGGTGTGGATTAAAAGGACAGATACAACACAGGGTCAATCAGTGTGTGTGACATCAGACACTGAAAGAAATAACATGTCGTGCCTTGGCTCCAACCGCAACGATGAGATGTTTGGGAAGTTCAGGGCTGTCGAAACAATGCGGGCACTTCTCCATGCGTCCGGCTAAGCGTCGTGTCTCCTGCACGGCTTTATTCCTCTGCCTCTCCTCATCTCGACCCGCATGTTCCTTCTGGGCCGCACTCGACACAAACATATCATCTAGCGTGTAGTTGTCGTCATCGGTTTTTCCCATCATCTGATTGCAAGACAGACAAAACATGCATTTATTTACATTACAAACAAACATTGTGAATAAATCCTTCAGTTTATCAGTAAAAGCACACTTCATCCTGAATTTGACACAGATATATCTTGATTTAAAGCCCTTGGACTACGGCTGTCAAAAGATTAATCGCGATTAAATATTTAGATTTTGATATATTTTATATTTACATGTAAATAAAAAAATATACATAAATAAAATGTTTCTTAAATGTATACATTTGTGTGTATTTATATATACATCATAATTACACACACAAAAATATATTATGCAAACACCAACTTTTATTTTGTATGCGATTAATCGCGATTAATCTTTTGAAACCATGCATGTACTCTTGCAGGAGAAGCAGTTATGTTATTGGCCAGTGGGTATGGTGGTCCAATTGGGTGCAGGAAACATGTGATTTGATTGGGTGGCTGCAGTTAGGCGATTTAAAAGGGTGTCAGGGATCATGTGATCCAACTAGGTCTGCATACCAATTAATCGTGACTAATGGTTTGCAGAATAAAAGATTTTGTTTACATCATATGTGTGTGTGATTATGTGATTGGCCAGTTTGCTCACATCATAGTCCTCTCAGGATTGCCAGATCCACATAACAAATTATATTATATTATATTATATATATTATAATGGTATATTATGCAAACACAAACCTTTTATTTGTATGCGATTAATCGCGATTAATATTTTGACAGCCCTAGGATCTACCATGTTAATTGGAAAGCATGCAGGAGAAGCAGTTATGTGATTGGCAGTTAGGTGATCTAATAGGGTGTCAGGGATTATGTGATCCAATTAGGACTGCATACCAATTAATCGCAACTAATCGTTTGCCGAATAAAAGATTTTGTTTACATCATTTATGTGTGCGGACTATGTATAATAATCATGCATATATAAAATACACAAACATGCATGTAAATATTAAAAAAATATTTACATGAGTATACATTTGTATATTTTTATATAATTTATATTATATCTAAATATTAATACTTAATATAAAAATCTGTTTTGAATCTGTGTATATAAATTATATCATACACAGTACACACACATATACAACGCAAACAAAATCTTTTATTCTGCAAAACGATTAGTTGCGATTAATCGGTATTCAGTCCTAGATCCAACTTGGACTAGAGATCTAGTGATGTGACTGCATAGTAGGGGTCAGGTGACCTGCTGTGGACCTGTTAGATAATTGGGTGGCGTGAACCGCATGGGTCGAGCGATGTGATTGGTCAACCGTGGTCAAGTGATCTGATAGGGGTCAGGTGCAGATTCACTGCTGATTACGTCCAGAACTGCGGGTCATTATCCGAATCCAGAAAATGGTAGCAGATGGGACCAAGCCGCAGAGATTACGCTAACAGAGAGTTTTCATTTTTTCAGACACACAAACAAAGAGCGAGAGACATTTAGCGGCGTGAGAGCAGTACGACTGCAGACAAAGATGCAATGTATCCGTAGCAACGGGTGATCTGTGTGGGAGGTGTCTCCTCACACTGCCATGTTTGATTGACAGATGGAGAGAAGCTGGGGTAAGAGTGAGAACGAGAGCAATCGAGAGAGAGATTGTACGAGTACTTGAGAGTTTGACCTAAATCACAATGTGCTCTAAATTCTCAATTTATTCCCGACACAGCTGGTTACCATGTCCAGCAGAAATCCAAATAAAACTCGACAGATCCAGACTGCTGTGTAACCAACACCATTCGTCTTCTGGCGGCTGTGCGTGACATTTAACACACATTATAAAATGATAGCATTTTGGTCCTGGATGCTGATTGGCCAGAGTACTTGTTATATTAAAATATCTCATTACAGCACTGAAATCATAAACGCCTTAACATTACCACACACATACTGTTGGATGCTGTTGGTGAAATTGGTTAAATAAATATATTATTTATGTGCATTTTTAGTTGCTATGCCATGGTAATGTAGCACAAAGAGAGAGAGAAAGAGAGAGAGAGAAACCCAAAATGTGTAAATGTTTGTCACTTTTATTTCTTATCTCTATGGCAACCGTGACGTCTTAGTTTAGTGTTTAGTAGCCCTGCTCTGTTTTAACCAGAGAAACACCAAAGATGAAGAGGGAGAGAGAGAAAGAGAGAGAGTTTGACAGATTGACGACACAAATGCTGCAGTCTCACAACTACCATCTGTTGCTCTCAGTCGGTCTTACAATAAAAAATAACTGAAATAATATAAACCTACAGGCTTTTGTGTTTTTGTGCTTCAGGGACATACTGAAATTCTTTCTCTTTTTCTCCATTATTTGGATAACACATATTATACAATAGCTGTTACGCAAAGTGCTTCACAATGGTAAAGACACGGTTAAACAATCACATACATAGGACAGACATAAAAACAAAGTTTTAGTCCAGACAAGAATCCAACATCATGGCTGTGTCCGAAATCGCATACTGTGACAGTAGGTACTGAATTAGATGAAGTATCTACACATCGACCGTTAAAACAGTGGGTACATAGTATGAATATGGATAATATGAATGATATCGTTATGATATACGTCATCATAACAACAAGTAGGGATTAAATAATCGCAATTGTTTGACCTCATCGTGATGACTTCAGATCACCACAATGATTGCACATCTCTCTAAAAAACACAAGGGGTGCTGCAGCGCCTATATAAACAAGACAGTATCAGATGGTGCTCCTTAACTGACAGTGTAACGCGATACATTGCAAAGCCATTTAATACAGTGCAAAACTTTGATAAGCAGTATGAAATGCCAAGTAAAAGATACATTTCCAAAACAGCAATTCCATATTTAGGGAAGTGAAGGATGCTACTCTTAAAGGCGGAGTCCATGATGTTTGAAAGCCAATGTTGATATTTGAAATCACCTAAACAAAGGGGCTGTCCACACGGAGACGCAAATCACTGTATAGGTATAAATTTGTTATCGTATTGCCGTTTCGTCCACACGGATCCGGCGTTTTGAGAGAGTGAAACCGCTATTTTTTGAAACCGGGTCCTAAAGTGGATAAATCTGAAATCGACACCCTTGCGGTTTCGTGTGTACAGCCAATCTGTATATTTTTGTGAAGCGAAAACGTCATCACATCACCTGTCGGAAGCGTCACACGTAACAGCAACAACAATAACGGCGGACTATGTGATTGTGTTCGTGCTACAGAAGCTACTAAAGCCTATTAGCTTTATTACCGCAAAATCTATTGCTTCTATGCAATTGTGGTGAGCAACAAGCGATAATGGACAACACCATACGTTGGTTATGCGCATGCTCAAAGTCTTCTTCTTCGTGTATAGTGTATATCTGTGACAGAATTACAGCGCCCCATACTGGTCCGGCATATATACTACACTGCTTTCAGTCGGTTTCAGTGGTTTCGTGTTTACGGATTTTTTTTTAGAGCAAGGAAAAAAATGATTGGATAAGGAATGCACCGGCTTCGTGTGGACAAAGCCAAACATGCCTCTACCCCAATAGAATCTGGACCTTCTGTTGATAGACCCGCCCCACACATACGCAACCCGGCAAGGATGTCGGTTAGTAGACACGCTCCTTACTGCTGATTGGCTATAAGTGTGTTTTGGTAGTCGGCCCGTCTCCTTTTCCAAAGCGTTTTTCAAACATCGTGGACTCCGCCTTGAAGGATCTGTAAGGAATTGATTCCTTTGCAGCCACTACAGACATGTGCTCCACTACTAATATGATCTTAGTAGGATTAACCATTTAAGGCCTTTTCTGATATAGTCAGTTTATTTTGATTGCACTTTTATTTTCAGTTATTTCAGACACTTTATTGTGTTTATTTCTTATGAAGAATTTTCAGTTTTTGAAAGATATATTAATTAAATAATTACTTTTAAATATGTGTTTTATGTGTATTAATATTTACTGACAGGTAAAAAAATATTTAAATAATCACAACAATTTGTTAAAATTATTTCATGAACAAATAAAAAATTATGAGAATATAAATAGAATTAAATCTTCATAATCTTCGCAATATATTAGACAATTAAACGCCAGCCAAATTTCACAATCTTGTCAGCCCTAACAACAAGTTAGTCGTTAACTGTAATGATGTTAAACTAGCACAATTAAACCACAAGGGACAGCTGTTTAATATATGTATTTGCATTTGAATAGAGCTTTGTTACTGCTAGTGGACATTTTTTAATAAAACAACGCCCCTCCGTTGTCTTTTTTGTTGGATAACTCCTCTCCCGGGGGCTCACGGGATAGTAAACGGTCCACTAAATGAACACTTCAGGATCTTGCCGGTAGTAGGTCATCCGAGTACTTTCGTCTACTGTTTTTAGAATAATATTCAAACATACTACTCACCACGTCTACTGCTTCTCGCGTACTATATAGTAGGGCTGGGACGAAAAATGCCAATATACACTAATAATACGTGGTTGATAACTATTCTAAATTAAACAACCGATAATATTCACAGCTATTTCATGTACTATGGCTTTTGATCAGTAAGTCCTTATCGATCTGAAATCACTGTTAGTTTGAGTCGTTTCTAACATAAATCATTGAGTCGTCAAACATAATCATTATTATCATGAAAATACCTGAAAAGGTTTAAAGAACAGTGATATAAATTAGGGCTGGGAAAAGATTAATCGCGATTAATCGCATACAAAATAAAAGTTATTTTTTGTATAAATATATATGTGTGTGTGCTGTGTGTAATTATTGTGCATATTTAACCACACACACATACATATATTCATGTTAGATTTTTTTAATATATAATTTTTTTTACATTTATATATAATATAGACTATATAAAAATATAAATAAATATATATACACATGTAAATGTTTCTTAAATACATACATGAATGTGTGTGTATTTATATATACATAATAATTACACACAGCACACACTCATATACCATGCCAAAAATCCCTTTTATTTTATTTCATATGCGATTAATCGCGATTAATCTTTTCCCAGCCCTAATATAAATATATACTTATGCCATTTCCTTGTATCTTCGTCTGCAGCGCATATTGAGTTTCTGTACGAGAGAGCCCTCTGGCTTTTGCATTTCACCAAAATTCATTGAGAAGAATAGCAAGCATCATCGGCTGATATATTGGTGCATCCATACTATATAGTATGGAAGTTGACGGTTTTGCAGCCCATATTATACAGACTCACATATGACTTAAATAAGTGAGCTTTTAAAAAGGAATTGAAGATAAGCAATGTCTTGCATGACCTGATTAAAGTTCTTATACACTTCATTTTCCTCCAAAGTCCACTTATAATGTAAGTCACAACAAAATTATGACTATATTTTACAACAGGCTGTTCTTGCTGCTGTACCTTTAAGATTTAAGTATATGACATACGAGTACACACGCCGTTATTCATCAAAGATATTGGATATAACAAGATTTGAGCACTGTGTTTACTATGAATAGAGGGATGCTTAATATGGAAGTCCTGCCTTCCAGTTAAAAGAACCAATCATTAATCATTAAAGGACTTATGAGTTGCATAACTGCCCAGAGGCGTTACAAATGTGGCCGCCTAGGGGCACGACTTTGACATTAAATCAATCTCTGGCGTGTGATGAATGTGTACGGGCATTGACGCTCACCTTCCCAGCCATCCGCGAGTAGAGAGCGTTCTGATCTTCAGCAGAGCTCATCTTCTCTCGTCTGACCATCTCACGCAGATCCACACCATCGTCATCATCAAAATAACGCACACGTTCTCCCTCCTGGTGCGTCTGGATCTAAACATGCACACAAACATTTGTGAATATCTTGTAAATATGTAATGGTACAAAACTATATTACTAAAAAATACATCAAGCATTAGGAATTTCCATTGCGCAAATTGAAATAGCGAATTGAAAATGCACCCAATGCATAAATTCCCATAGATTGCAAAAAAGTTTTTATGCTAGGATGAGGTGATTTTTGAGCCAATTCGAAACACAAATCTATCACAAAAGTGCAATCGAAAAATAGTTTTTTCGTCGCATTTACAGGTCACCCGATGTGCGTAAAAATCACAAGATCATTCCTTAAATATGGCGCTGTTCGACTTAAGAGTCAATCGCTCTGTATGCTTTCTAGTCGGTCTCGCTGTATTTTGATGTCATCCGCATGCCAGTCTGCGTGGCACCGTATGCAGTCGCACACACCCATCGCCATAGTTTTTGCAATGACTTATCACCAGACCACAAAATCACGTTTTAGATGCATTGGTTAATGGAAACGGCATTATTACGCAATAGTTTCTCTCGACATTTAGAAAATAACACTAAAATTTTGCGCAAATGTTTAAAACACAGCAAGTCTTTATAAATCACAAAAAGGATCAAGATCTGAATTATCATCTTAAATGTGAAAATCCGAAATTACTCGAAATCCCTCCAAAGTGTTTCGGTCTGTGAAGGATCGTGTGTGTGATTCTCACAGCTTTTCTCTTTCTTCTTCCTCCTCTCGGCTCCTGAGGTTGCGTCGGGGCATTGACCGGCCACGCTCGTCCTGATTGGTCGGTTCTAAACAGCAACACTTCCTTATCTGCATCTGGTTGCGAAGACGGCTGAAAACAGAAGACCAAACTATAAATCAGAAGACCATAACAAATTAGGTATGCATAACGATTAATCGCAATAAATCTATAGCAGAATAAAAGTTTTTGTTTACATCATATATGTGTGTGAACTGTGTTTAATAACTTTGCATATATAAATAAGCACACCTGCATGTATATTTTTAAGAAAATATATATATTTAAAAATTAAGTATTTGGGTGATTCTCACGAAACCATTGAAACACCACGGCACTAATGATTTTAGCTTTAAAATGTGTAATATAGTAACATTAAAAAGCATCAGAATTAACACAATACTGTGTTCTACCTTGCACAATGTGTGATTTCAACATAAGAATTTATAATTGGTAATTTTATCTTTTTCTGCTGAAATTCTCATTACCGCAATGTGTCCGGCTGTGTTTGAACATGCGTTATGTTGTAATTTAATCAAATTAACACAAAAATATTAAGAAAAAAAATAAATGGATGTTTTGCTAGACTACTTTAGATGACAGAAAAAATATTTACTGAATATTCATGTATAATAATAATGAAGAAAAATTTGGAAAATGATGTGTCCATGCCTGATGTTCTCATCCTCCGCAACACTTTTTGAGAACAGTTTAAGCACACATACAGAATTTTAATAAAGTTTGATTTTGAGTGACCAAGCACATGGACCAGTTACTTCAAGATGGCTACCAGGTAAGATCATTTTTTACAGTTAATTTGAAATATTGTCTTGTCAGAATGCTTACACGACATTTTGATTATCATTACCGCAACAGATGCTTATTAAATGTTAATTTAATTAATAGAAGCATAATACTTTGATTTTAAATGCATGTGCAGAATCTCCAAATTATGTTCTTTCAGGTTTGTCATGTCATTTTGAAAATATGTCAGTGTTGATGTTTTCTGACTGTTGCGGTAATGAGATTTTTTAGGACTATTTTTTTAAATTATGTTACAAAAAGTGTTAAATGATAAGTAAAAGTTTTTAAATTAATGTTCCCATTTACTCCAGACTTTGTTTTTCAATGTCTGGTTGGAAAAAAAGTAAATTTAAGCAATTTTTACATTTTCATCCTTGACATTTTTAAAACCAAGTTTTCGTGAGAATCACCCATTTATATTTATATATAATATAAATTATACATAAATATACAAATGTATATAAACATGTAAACATTTCTTAAATATATACATGCATCTGTGTTATTATAAACAGTTCACACACATATATGATGTAAACCAAAACTTTTATTCTGATATAGATTAATCGTTATGCATCCCTATAACGAATTTATGTGCGATGAACATACCCGCAAACTTTAAAACGATAGCAAATTACAATCTGCTGTGATTTTACCACAGTTACGACTGTTACCTGTCCAGTCTGCTCTTTCCTTTTAGCTCTGTTCTCCTTTGCTTGACGGGCAGCATCCAGTTCAGCTTTTAGTTTTTCTACCAAGGCCTGAAATTACACAAGAAACACTGAAAAATTAATCTAGATCTAGATGAATATATATTTAAATGTGAATGCATCGTAAACGCCCAAAAAGGCTGTCTAGGTCGGTATCATTGGCCTCACCGTGTTACCCATGATTTCTGCCTTGACCAGTTTGGCTCCGAGTTTATTCATCTCCTCCTCTGTCAGGACTATCTCCTCTTCTTCCTCACTCTCTGAACTAAAAAACAAACACCCAGGTTTAGCAAACAAAAAACGCTCACATTTTAAAGTAATGTGCCACCACCATTTCACCGACCTGCTTTCTGCTGCAATTGTGGTTTTGCTCTCCTCCAGCAGGGCGGCGCTATTATCCATGTTTTTTTGTGGGGTTGGTGTCTCCTTTGAGTCCCGCACAGCGCTGCTCTTCCTCCAGGCAGCCACAACACCACTGTCATCATCAACGGGTTTCTTGAATCTTGCACTCTGATTGGACGTAGAGCTCGACCCTCCGCCCCTTTTAAACTCCGCCCTTGTGCTCGTGTCCTCATCAGTGCCTGAGGGTTTGAGGAACTTGGCCTTGAGACTTGTAGACGGGTCAGAGAAGTGTTTCCTCTCTCTCTCCCGACTGTGATCTCTGCTGCGGTCTCTCTCTCTCTCAGCACGTGGAGATCTCTCTCTCCATCTCTCCTCTCGGTCATCTCTCCTCCACCTCGGTCTCTCCTCATCTCTGTTGTCTCTTCTCCATCGCTCTCTGCCCTCATTTTGGTCTCCCCTCCTTTCATCTCGTCTCTCTCCGTAAGCCGCCTCTTCTGCTTCCTGCAGTCTCTTTTGAAACTCTTGCATAGACTACAGAAAAATTTAAACACACACAGATTAAACATGAAACGCCCATGTACACAAAGACACCAAGTAAAAAATGAAAATATTTCCTTTGCGTTCACATGCACACGACAACTCATGTTCCCACAGATCCGTGCGAAAACCACTGTTTTATGTGTGCCAGACCAGTAGATGGCGGTGCTACTTTGTAAAGAAATACTACATGCCTGGCACATATGCACTCTTCTACAGAGCGATAAATACAAACAATCAAGACGCCAAAAGCATCGAGTAGTTTTGTTTAGACAGACAATGAGGTCAGTTTATTACTACAAGTGACCCTCGGCAATAAACCAGTAAAAGTTTGTAAACTTTGCTGGAGAAAGGTTAAGACGTCATGAAACAAACATCTTTAAAAGTTTGCATTTTCAGGACCCCAAAAAGTTGTTGTCATTAGCAATGCGCCAAGATTAAAATTCTGACCCGAAATCGAAAATTCTGGATGCCCTTAGCCGAAAAGCAAAAAATGACTTTAAAAATATTTAAAAAATGTTTATGTATAGTTGTATTAATTTTAGACTTTTTGGTTTCATTAATTTAATGAATCTGAGTTGGACTACAAACTAATAACTACAAACCAGTAGGGGTGTGACGAGACACTTAATCCACGAGACGAGACGAGACACGAGATTGCGTTCACGAGAACGAGACAATATTTTAACACTTTTTAAGAAATCCTTAATGATAAAATAAATGAATAAGAAACTGAGATCACGTTATTTTGAAATGTTTTAACTAAACAAAGACTGGCCCGGGGCATTGACCGGCCACGCTCGTCCTGATTGGTCGGTTCTAAACAGCAACACTTCCTTATCTCCATCTGGTTGCGAAGACGGCTGAAAACAGGAAGACCAAACTATAAATCACTACAAGTGACCCTCGGCTATAAACCAGTAAAAGTTTGTAAATGTCATGAAACACTAACAAACATCTTCAAAAGTTTGCATTTTCAGGAACCCAAAAAGTTGTTGTCATTAGTAATGTGCCAAGATTAAAATTCTGACCCGAAACCGGAAATTCTGGATGCCCTTAGCCGAAAACCGAAAGCAAAAAATGACTTTAAAAAATATTTTAAAAATGTTTATGTATTATGTATTCATTTTAGACTTTTTGGTTTCATTAATTTAATGAATCTGAGTTGGACTACAAACTAATAACTACAAACCAATAGGGGTGTGACGAGACACTTAATCCACGAGACGAGACACAAGATTGGGTTCACGAGAACGAGACGATATTTTTACACTTTTTAAGAAATCCTTAATGATAAAATAAATGAATAAGAAACTGAAATCACGTTATTTTTAAATGTTTTAACTAATCAAGGACTGGCCCTAACAATTATTTTGCTAACTGACAATGAAGTAATTTCATATTTTTAAGTAATAAAAATAGACCCAAGTGAGCAATAGCCTTTAAAATTACATAATAACGAAGATGCAATAATAATTGGTTCAAATAAAGTATCAAAACCAAGTTACATTAAACAACAACAAACACATTACATTTGTGCCCTATAAATAAAAAGCATTATGTATGTATTATAACAAATGCCTGCAGGGGGAGATAGTGGACTCGTCTCGCAGATGCCATCTTCACTTTCACTTTAGACTGAGAAACGCTTATTTTTAGCCAAACAATGTTTAAATCCATTTGAATCTTTAATATTTGTCCAATTCTTTAAATTGGAAATGATACAGACACTGTTATTCTTAAGCAAGAACATGCAGACATTAAATCATGTAAACTCTGTGTGAGGGTTTAATCTGCTGAGACTGACACTGATCAACAGACAAACACACAACGCGTCTCAGACTTCATACGAGTTCCCAAATGAACATTATTGGAAACCCAAACAAAAAAGCAAATGCAGCAAAAAACTGAATATAATGCATGCACTGTAAAAGGTTTATTTCAAAGTTTATTTCAGATAATTAACTGAGCATTACATTCGCAAGTCATGGGCATATTACAACAATTTGCGATTAAATAAATTAATAATTAGTAAACTTTATAATTGTTAATATTCTCTATTAAGTCAGTCTTTATGGCGTAAATGCAGTCTACAAATGTGACCTCCGAAGGATGCAGTCTTTTATTTGAGAAACGCCAGCATTTCCCTTCCACGAGAAATCTCGTGACATAATTAATCTCGCAAGACACATTTAATCTTGCGAGATCTCGTCCCACGAAATCTCGTCACACCCCTATATCTGGCAGTAAATATTAATACACATATTAAAAAGTAATTATTAAATGAATATATCTTTCAAAAACTGAAAATCTGTAAAAACAGGCTTTAAATACTAGCCAATTCTACTAAGGTCATATTAGTACTGGACCACACGTCTGTAGTGACTGCAATAAAATAAATTCCTTACAGATCTTTAAGAATAACATCCTTCACTTCCCTAAATTTGGAATTGCTGTTTTGAAAATGTATGTTTTACCTGGCAATTCATAATGCTTATCAAAGTTTTGCAGCATTTCTTTAAATGTTTTTTCCGCTGTATTAAATGGCTTTGCAATGTATTGCGTTACACTGTCAGTAAAGGAGCGCCATCAGATACGGTCTCTTTTATACAGGCGCTGCAGCTCCCCCTTGTGTTTTTATAAAGCTATGCAATCATTGTGGTGATCTGAAATCTTGCAGATGAGGTCAAACAATCGCAATGAGATTATTTAATCATTGTGACAGCCCTACTCATGGATGCATATACAATGAATTAACCAATTCGCATGACTTCATCTTTATTATAGATTTACATTTTCGTAGTTTACACAGAGACGACAAGGTATCGTTTTCAAAATTTTCCAATTGAAACCCATCTTTAAAAGTTTGCGTTTTCAGGACCCCAAAAAGTTGTTGTTGTTACTAACGCACCAAAATTAAAATTCTGACCCGAAACCGAAAATTCTGGATGCCCTTAACTGAAAGCGAAAAATGACTATAAATATTTTAAAAATGTTTTTGCCTAATTGTATTAATTTGAGACTTTTTGGTTTCATTCATTTAATGAATCCGAATTTGACTACAAACTAATAACTACAAACGAATAAAATAATCAAACTCTTATGAAAGTAACACAAACCTCAATATTCTACATTTAGTTATATGCAACCAAATCAAATTTAGCTTTAGAAAACTATTACTGAAAGCTGTGCATTTCATTATCCTTTTTTTTTCTTTTGGCCAAAAACGATGTCATTTCCAGCTGAAAATTTTCAGGGGACAAAATTTCAGTGCTTTCCTAGTTGTTGTGTAAACGAACCCCCAAACCGCACAAAAACTAATCTAATCTAATGTTGCGTACACACCAAATGCGAAGCATTGCGTTCCTCGCTCTAGATTACTCACAAGCTTTAAATTCATGTCATTGTATTTTTTCGCTTTAGTTCATTATTTTTAACCTGCGCAAAGACGTTGTTTCAGGCGAAGAGCATGTGTTTCTCGTGGCAATCACACCACCCAATTTGCATCACCCCGCTTGAGTTTCATGTGTTTGTGTCTTTGCATTTACTTTATTTGTAACCTCCTCGCACAGAACATAGAATTTGCGTTGGAAGTGTACGCTCCATAAAACTCCATAAAAGTTGTTGTGTAAAAACCCCTAAAGCACTTCAGATAAAAGCATCTGTCAAATGCATAAATGCAAAATGTAAATTAAAATAAAATCCTGCAGAGAACAGTGCTACATACTGTGTACATACACTCTGATCTACAAATGAAAAGATCAGAGAAACCAAACAGTGTGTGTGTGTGTGTGTGTGTGTGTGTGTGTGTGTGTGTGTGTGTGTGTGTGTGTGTGTGTTCACCCCGTATCTCTCTGACACCACGCTCTCCAGGCTGCGCTGTTCCCTGTCTGCCTGCTCTTTCATCCTCTGATAGGACTTCCTGAGCCAGCTCACCCCTCCATCATTCACCACTCCAGCTGAAAGAGAGCAAATCTTTAGAAAACATCTGTGAGCTGAATATTTTGTGCTCAGCTCTGAGTGCCCTGTCAGCTTAAAATGCATTTCATAACCCAGTTTTAATTTTAATCATCTATAAAGTGGTGATGCAGGGAAACAAAATATTGAACTACTTAAAAATATTACCATCATATTTAACAGCACCTTGACAAACCCCCCTTCCCCAAAAATTGCATGAAGACCTATCAGATTCAAGCTTTTGATTTAAAAAAAAAAAAATCTAGCATTTTTGTGTACAACACTGCCCTAGTTTTCATGTACTTGCATTTAAAATAACTCCGTAGGATAGTGCCAAAGGGTGTTCATGACCCGTGTTGATGTTGTCGTGTGAAATAATGTCAAGTCAAAGGTCACTGCTGTGTGGGATCTAACCAAGATTGTGTGCAGATGGTGACATCAAAATAACCTCACACGGTGTGAATGGGTCAGATCATCGCACCTGCTCCCGGCGTTTACCTTTTTTAGCTGCAGTAGCAGCGGTGTCCTGTGGGGGCAGACCGCTTCCTCCGTCCTTCCAGTAAGGGTTCAACTCCAACTTGTGAAGACCAGCCTGAGAGAAAACACACACATTTTACATAAACAACACACTAAATCAGCAACAAATGTTATGCTAAAGGTCTCACGACTGTGGCTATATGAATTGCTTTGATTGCTATAATACAGGAGACAGACGCATGCTGTCATTCCAGTTCCCCAATTGAAGCGATTTGATTATTGCTAAGGTATTTAGTGCTGTAATAAAAAACACAAGAACTGTTTAAATAGCAAGTGAATAATCATTATGGTACGCCAGGAAAATTATGAAATGACATTGCAACATGGGGTGTAAATTGGACTATATGGGTGATTCTCACGAAACCATTGAAACACCACGGCACTAATGATTTTAGCTTTAAAATGTGTAATATAGTAACATTAATAAGCATCAGAATTAACACAATACTGTGTTCTACCTTGCACAATGTGTGATTTCAACATAAGAATTTATAATTGGTAATTTTATCTTTTTCTGCTGAAATTCTCATTACCGCAATGTGTCCGGCTGTGTTTGAACATGCGTTATGTTGTAATTTAATCAAATTAACACAAAAATATTAAGAAAAATAAATAAATGGATGTTTTGCTAGACTACTTTAGATGACAGAAAAAATATTTACTGAATATTCATGTCTAATAATAATGAAGAAAAATTAGAAAAAATTAGGAAAATAATGTGTCCATGCCTGATGTTCTCATCCTCCGCAACACTTTTTGAGAACAGTTTAAGCACACATACAGAATTTTAATAAAGTTTGATTTTGAGTGACCAAGCACATGGACCAGTTACTTCAAGATGGCTAGCAGGTAAAATCATTTTTTTACAGTTAATTTGAAATATTGTCTTGTCAGAATGCTTACACGACATTTTGATTATCATTACCGCAACAGATGCTTATTAAATGTTAATTTAATTAATAGAAGCATAATACTTTGATTTTAAATGCATGTGCAGAATCTCCAAATTATGTTCTTTCAGGTTTGTCATGTCAATTTGAAAATATGTCAGTGTTGATGTTTCCTGACTGTTGCGGTAATGACATTTTTTAGGACTAATTATGTTACAAAAAGTGTTAAATGATAAGTAAAAGTTTTTAAATTAATGTTCCCATTTACTCCAGACTTTGTTTTTCAATGTCTGGTGGGGAAAAAAGTAAATTTAAGCAATTTTTACATTTTCATGCTTGACATTTTTAAAACCATTTTTAAAACATTTTTAAAAGTTTTCGTGAGAATCACCCATATATGTTATGTGATAATATATATCGATTGTTTTAAGCACATATTCACTTAAATTGTAATGTTTTGTCTAAAAACTAGACTTATTTTCTTGCTCATCAAGTAAATACATCTTGATTTAAGAAACTTAGATTTTTGTACTAAAAACAGGACAAAAACACTAAGTAAAAAAAGTCATTTTTTGTAGTGTACATGTGGCATCGATGCATCGTATCATTAGACATTTGATCGATGTATTGATAAAACCCAAACCGCAGCAAATTTTGAAGTCTAGCAAATAACCTGGGGTCTCATTTATAAAACTGTGCGTAGGATCCCTGCCAAAAATGATATATGCCACAAAAAAAATGTTGGGACACATTTCAAGTGAGAGCAAGGTTACATTGTGTTACCTTTTAAGATACATTGTTAAAGTTTACTTTCGAGGGAACTTGTGCTGCGTCACTGCGGTGACACTTTGGGGACACCTCCAAGGCTAAGTGCGTCTGAATGTGTATATCAATTTCAACCAATGGTGAGGCTTAAAGACAAAGACACTTGATGCGGGAGCCAGGAAGTATATCACTATCTGAAATATTGCCAAAGACGGCGTTACAGGGACGCAGAAAGTATGACAAGGGAGACGCACCGTCTCGTTCCCTTCTCAGGGAACAACAGTTACATACATAACCCAAGACGAATTTGAAACAATTATCACTCAGTACAAGCGCAAATAACACTGCTGGATTTAATCTTCATGATAACATGGATCTAACGTATGGAGTTAAATTATGTTGCATCTATACTTCTAATCATTCGTACATTTACTTTCTTCAATCTCACTTTAATTCACGACCTCACCATCTGTATCACCAATTCCCTTTATTTCCAGAATGTGCATAAGCACGGCTCAGAGTTTGTTTAAAGGTGCGCACATTCTCCCGTCAAGTTTGTTTATAGATCCCACGCTTTATAAATAAGAAAAATATTAGCATTGCAAAAACCTGTACTCCTAAAAACAGCTTTCATGCGAGCAAAATTCCCATCTTATGGATTCCAAAAGCTCTGGGTGTGAAATTGCCTTTTGAATACAATATGTGTTCGACAAATATACCTGCTCGATAGCCTGTGCTTTCTGTCTTTCCGCCTCTTTCTCTGCTTCTTTCTGCGCACGTCTCTCCGCCACCGAGGTCGTCTTCATAGCCAGAAAGTCAAACGTCATCCAATCGTCTCTCTGGGAAAGTTCAAACAGACACAGTCATGAAGTGTTTGAAACAAAACTGATGCGTGACAAATGGCAATTTTGAACAGAAAGCGTTTGCTGAGTATAAACACATCAAACAAATAAGTTTCCTGTATGTAGACAAATACAATGTCTCACTGTAACACAAGTTAAAAATCAAACAATTATCACTACTACTGATAATCGTGGACTCACTGCATGGATAGTAAAACTCAACACGTCCACATAACGCTAACTGTTGCTCACATTAACTATTTCATCGCCATTGACAAGATAACATTGACAAACTGGCTTTCCGCAATACCGCTATTATTCACCAAGTGGCGCACTCCGCTACCTATACAACCCGGAAGCAGCACGTCACGTGAAAGAGAAAGAACTCCGTGTATGTTTTAAAGATCGCTCTGAATCTGATCTCTATCAAAAGTCCTTCACAAAAATTGAATTATCTCAGGTTTTTGCTAAAAATTTTGTGTTTTTTTAAAGAAACCTGATAAAAAGAGAAATAATGAAGGTAGGATGAAACTTTTTTTTTAGTTTGAAAGCAGAGGGTCTGTTCTTTCAGAGAGAGGTCTTCACTTGAAGTAATAACAGTATTGAAGTTTCTACAAGTGGCTGTACTGTCAAGATAACAATCATCCACTTTAACACACACACCTATCTATCTCTCTTTCTCTCTCTCTCTCTCTCTCTCTTGCTCACTCACTCACTTTCTGTCTGTCTGGTTGTTGACGCACACTAATATTATGTCAGATATCAGACGTGTTTTGTTAGTAAACATGCTGCACAATGTGATATTAGGATATCTTAGTAGTTTCTATATGGCTTTACAATCTGATATTGCCACACACACACATCAATAGTAACCGAGCATCTTTACTTGATTAGTACTTGTTGAGACAGTGGGTGTGGCCTCTGGCTCCACCTTCCACGGTCTGTCTCCTCCTCCTCCTGATTGGGGCGGAGCTTCCACCCACTCCTCCCCAGAGTCCTGAAAACAACCAAAGATCAACGTGAAGTAAATCGCACAGATGTCCTCCTCACAAACACACACATACCCGAAACAGACCCATACCTGAGAACTGTCAGAAGATCCATCTCCCGGTTCTCTTTTCTCTTTCTTAGCCTTCTTTTTCTTTTCTTTCTTACTCTTTTTGGCTTTCTTTTCTTTTTTTCTTTTTCTTGTTTTTCACGGAGTGCTCCTGTGTGTGAAAAAACACAACATACGTCACAAACGAAGAAATACGGCTGGGAATGATGCACATCTGACCATGTGTAGGTAAAGACGACACGTGAAATCATCCACTATACATTAAATTAACTTTATAATGTGACATTATTCTGAATAACACAAAATAATCACACAAAAAAACAACAACATGTGACCATGTCTGTAAAATCCAGATTTAAAGTCTCATAATGTAATAATGAGCTTACTCAGGCCATATCAACCTCATTCCCCGCCATTGACGAGATATCTCGTCATTTAATAGAAAACATTTGCATTTAAAAAAAACGTGTTTCTGATGCAGGGTTTACTTGATGTGGCAAGCGAAAGTGATTAACATGTTAAGTCAATGCAAAGACGCGATTAGGCATCCTGCGGTGCGGTACACGCGGTAAGTGTGGCGCGAATGGTGCAGACACGCGCCTCATTCTACGCGAATTGAGCGTTGCAGCGGGAAACGCGCGAGTTGAAAAATCTGAACTTTGGCAGATTTCCGCACCGTGTAAACCAATAGTAGTGACGTGATTACAGGAAGCGAGAGGAGTGTCGGAGTCTCAGCGGAGTCGCAGAAGCCCCTCCCATGACGCGAATTTCCGCGTGAATGTCTAGAATGACTAGAATTTCAAGCACGGCTTTCATGCGCAAATGTTCAAGCGTCCAACTACGCATGAATAGCGCGTTTTTGGTGCTTTTATCGCGGCGGGTGGGAATGCACCATGATAGTTAAATGATGGTTATTTGTAATACCGCGATTATCTGCTAGATGGCGGTATTACAGATACCATAATTTATAAAAAGATTAAGCAAAAAATTTGTTTTAATTTTTTATGTTTTGATAATTGTTCTGAATCTGATCTCTAACAAAATTCCTTTACAAAAATGCAATTACTTCAGCTTTTTTGCATTTTTTTTTTAAAGAAAAATACCCATATTTAAGAGTTTATAAGCAGAGAAAAACAATTATAGATAGGATGAAACATTTTTCCCGTTTTGTTTGTTTGAAAGCCGAGGATCTATTCTTCCATTTGATATATTTGTATGTTTATATATTTAAAGAAGAAAATGTTCCTGTACGTTTTTTTTGGAAACTTTTGTGAAAATCACAAAAAATGCTGGCGGGCAACTTTTCAAAAAAAGGCTGGCAGCGAGTGAGTTAAAGATATCAAGGTTATATTTTTACAGAATCTTCTTTACATTATGTAGACAACAATAAATAAAAAAATGACTTTAGCTGGGTTTACAAAGGCAGGGTCACAAATAAGCAACAAACAAATGCAAAATCCTCTCGAACACACCTGACTGACCCGTATCATTTTTACATAACTTACATGATTTATTTATAAATGGCCAAACAAATAATTCATTGCTTAAACCCTCAAAGACATGTCATTAGCTTTACCTTACTTTACCTGATATAAACTATTTAATATTATTTATGTACAGGCCTACAAATAGAAATAATTAAAAAATATTATTACAAATATATATATATTTATCACAAACCAAACACTCTTTTACATTTAATACGGTCAAATTTGTTTTCATTGTCTTTATAATGATCTCTGACCTCTCCTATCTGCTCCAGGCGTTGGTCGACCTCTGGCAGCATCCATGTGTCCTCACCCCTGGCCTTCCTCTCCGCTCGCCTCCTCTCCTCTTCCTCATACTTCTGCTTAGCCTACAGGAAGAAACCCAAATTTGTTGAAATAAGAGTTTGATGTGAACAAGACAACATTATTTATATAGTTAATTATATTATTTATATGATAATAAAGGAAAATCATTTAACATTTAAGGACTTATTTAAGCAATATCGCTCGAGTAGGAGTGTGATATAGCTTTATATCATCTATATCATAATACCCAGATGAGCCAGATTTAGGTGGATGTTACCTGGGAATAACCAACCTTGAAATGTCACCTCACCACTGACCAATCAGATTTAAGCATTCTATAGCTTCATGTAATAAGTAGAAATAATGCTAGAAATGTGTCAAATAAATGTCAGCACA
Source organism: Misgurnus anguillicaudatus (assembly GCF_027580225.2). NCBI lineage: Eukaryota > Metazoa > Chordata > Actinopteri > Cypriniformes > Cobitidae > Misgurnus > Misgurnus anguillicaudatus. The sequence goes on along the minus strand of NC_073360.2, from coordinate 39,826,384 downwards.
CAGATGTGCAAATCAGGATTACGTTGTGCTGGGCTCTGTGTGTGTACTGGAGTGATAAAGACTGTTGGGTCATTTCATCCCCCGTGTCTGTGTGCACAGGGAAAACCTAACACAGGTGCTACAGAGATAACACAAAGAGACGCACATCGCACACTATATACACTGAGATCATGACAAATAAATGTCATACCGTCCTGACAAACAGGAAACAGACAAACAGGCAAGACATCAAAGAGGAACCACAAAACAAGCAGCATTCTGATTTACACTGCTGTGATAAACTCAACTACAAACAAGTTCATCATACAGGACAGAAAATACATCAAATGCGGACGAGGTGGGCTGTTATCAGGAGAAAGCTGCGTTTATTTCCCTGTACACATGTGACTTTACACCTTTAGTGGAACACAAATGAAAAAGATTGGAGTCTGCGGTTAATTCACATGAATTTATAATAGACATTTAGGATTTATGAATTACACTAGGGCTGTCACAATTATTAAATAATCATCTCATCGTGGTGATTTCAGATCACCGCAATGATTGCACAGCTCTCTAAAAAACACAAGGGGGAGCTGCAGCGCCTATATAAACAAGACCGTATCAGATGGCGCTCCTTAAATGACAGTGTAACGCAATACATTGCAAAGCCATTCAATACAGTGGAAAAAACAGCATGCAAAACTTTGATAAGATGTACAAATTGCCAGGTAAAACATACATTTCCAAAACACAAATTCCAAAAATGTTTGCAGTCACTATAGACATTTGGTCCAGTACTGGCTATTTTAAAGCCTGTTTTTTTTTTACTGATTTTCAGGTTTTGAAAGATATATTCATTAAATAATGACTTTTATTACATGTGTTATGTGTATTAATATTTACTGGCAGGTAAACCTTGCAAAAGATTTTATTTAAATAATCAAAACAATGTGTGAAAATTATTTCATGAACAAACAAAAAAATCTATGAGAATTAAACGTCAAAGCCCTAAAACAGGCAATTAATCGTCATAATCTTCAACATTTACTAGACAATTAACCGTTTAGCCAAATTTCATAATCGTGGCTAAATCACACAAAAGCACAAAATGTTTATATGGGGTAAGCTGTCACAATTGTAATCTGTCATTTAACAACCTTAACAGGCTTTCTAAGCTAGATTGATCAGTAAAACTATCAGCAGATAAACCCATAAAAATTTATATTTAAATATTTTTAGAAATTTTGGCAATTTACATCTCAATATTTTTAGCTTTTGCAGTAAACAATAGAAAAGGGGTGATTTTCTTTTGCCCAAATAAAAAGCAGGATAAAACTTTCAAAATGTTTAGTGCTAAAATAGTGAAAACAAGTAGATCTAGTAAGTAACCACCACTTACTAGTTTGCATTAAATGAACATAAAAATAGTGCTTGAGGTGATGTAAGAGTTTGGCTGTGCTCAATCTTTCAAACCGGTATTTTGGTTAGTACACAAACTTACTAGTGACTAGTTGTCATGTATTTTGTCACGGGACACATGAGAACCAATGATATTTGAAGTTATCAATGTGTTGCCGTATTTGCATGTATTACTTTTGCATCTGTTTTTTGGAGCGTCAACATTTCAGAAACTATTAATGTACATTTGGTGATGGATATCTTTTTAAAAAGTAATTATTTAGGTTTAGGCAGATAAAGTAAGTATACATCAGGGATGACATAAGGGTGAATTTGAAATAATTTAACAAAGTGCCTAGTAAAAACATGGTTCACACAGCACACAAACAGCGCCGCCCAGCGGCAGACGACCGACACACACAAATCTGCACATCATACGAATCAAAAAGGCTTTGTATATTTTAGACAACAGAACAGGCTTATTATTTTCTTGTTATTATCAATATATAATCCAGGTGAACTGATCCATATTTAGCCATTTCCAGATTACTGTGTATGTTTAACACATTGCATTACATTTTAATCCTTTCCGCAGAAAGCAATTTATCATACAGGAGCCAACCATATTATCAGTGATATCTTTGCAATTTTAGATAAATCCCCTTGTTGTTTTTGTACACAGACCATCCAGCGTATATAGTTATACAGCTACATTCGATGACTGTAACTCTATGAATAGCACAAAAACTAAATGAATAAAGGAAACTCATGGGTTCAGACACAAAACCACTGATTTAATTGCATTTGCATAATTAATCTACTATTTTTTCTAAAAGATAAGAAATAAACTAAGTAACTCAAGTGTTTAATATGAATGCCTGTCAACAACAGAGATCTGTCCACACAAACAACCAGCTGTCTATCGGCTCATTTGGTTTTGTTGTGATTAAACCCAACATTAGATGTTTATTTACTGTGATGTATGCGTTACCTGTTGTAGTACTTGTTCTCTTGCTTCTCTTTTGGACTCTTTTCTTGATTTAATGCTGTTTACGCTCTCAAAACTCACACCATTTGCTTCCATGATGCTGCCGCAAACGTGCTTTCGACTGTCGCGAACACTTACCGTACCGCGCCTGCACGTGTCGTAATGTTACTCGCTTGTATTCCTGCGGGTGGCGCTTGAGGACCTAGAAACTGAATCCAGTACTGAAATGTCAGGACGTTAGGGTAGAAGGTAGAAGAAAATGACAGGTTTAAAAAGGTTAAAATCAAATATATTTACCTGCAAATGTATACTTCATAAAATGTACTATTGTATTCATACTTTGATAAACTTATAAAATATATATTTTGCTGTATGGGTTGTAAAATTAGAAATTTGTACTCCCTGAAAAACTTTTTGAAATTTTTTTGATATATGAAGATTAAAAAGAAATAAATATATTTAATTAAGCGTTACTTTCTACAAAATGTATTTAGTTTATATTTAAAACATTATGTTTTTATATATAACAGCCCCAATAAGCTGTGGTTTACTTTACATTCATTATGCTTTATCGTTTCCTGCTATGTGCAGACAGATCAAATATCAGCTTTGCTGTATTTTCATTTAAAATAAGAATGAAAATTATAATGTAGGAAGATAATTTCGAAGCAATGTTTTGACTCTTTACTGGGGTGAAATCTGTCCTTCTTTTCTTTGCACACAGACACTGCGGATGAGATGTCCCGACAGTTTTTATCACTCCAGTACACACACACATAACCTTGTAAACATAATCCTGATTTGCACATTACATTAAGATGGATGGCTTTATTATTAATTTATAGACAACTGATTTTTTTTGTGATATATCATGATTTTGGACAGTTATTTGAACGATGTGCATGAGTGCCTAATACCGCCACATCAGTAGATGGCGTTGGAGCTCTGCGGTACATTACATAGATTCACCGTCTTCCGACGAAAAATACACTAAACGCGCGGATCAAAGAATTTTGTTCTTTATCTCTAAAAGATTTTAACAGGTAAACCTAATACTTGTTTAACTTAAGTGTTGTGTACAAATGCAATCCAGTTGTAGTTTAAATATAATGATAAAACGTGGTTGTGTAAGTGTGGGTGTCACAGAAATGTTGTATTATTTGTTACAGAGTTACACTAAAGATGGAGATTGTTATTAAAGACGACATGGATCCAGAACCCATCAAGACTGTACATGAAGATCCTGAGGGGAAAAGTGGTCGGTGATACATAGTAACATTAAGGGAACAGAAACATTGGGCAGTTTAACCAGATTTAGTAGTTGACGTTTGAACACAACAGTAACTGTGAAATAATAATGATAACCAGATAGCACAGGTACGTCGGCAAGATGTCTGGTAAAGATCTGGAATACATCTGGTGTGTAAAAACATCTTATAAAGGTCTTGCAGACGTCTTCAATATGTCTATATGACATCTTTTAGGAAACGTCTCAGAGACGTATTAAAGATGAGCAAACAATCTAAATAATACGTCTTGCAAATGTAAACGCAGACATCAAATAGACGTCTTCGAGATGTATGTGTGCTATCAGGAATTAACCCCAAAAGATTAGATAAAATAATCTCTGTTGCTTTGCTATTAAACCAGGTTTACTTTAAATTATGTTCATTTTTATTTCTTATTTACCTTTATTGATTGATTGATGTGATTATTTTAGATCGTATGGAGGACAGTGAAGATCTCACTGTGGTGAAGGAAGAACAAAGTGAAGAAAAATCCCAGACTGACAACAACAGTTCCTCACAAAGCAAAATCCAAGAAAAGGAATCCAAAAAGAAGCAGAAAAGACCTTGCAATGAAGAAAAGCCTTATTCATGCCTTTTGTGTACAAAGAAATTCAAGAGTTTGTCCAGTCTGGATTATCACATGCCCCTTCACTCTGGAGAAAGGCCGTTTGATTGTGATAAATGTGGCAAAAAATTTGTTTCATTAAATGCTCTGGAGTCACACATAACAAATCATGAACGCCCTTGCTTGTGTCCTGTATGTGGCAAGACGTTTTCACGAGAAGACCAATTAAGAGTTCACCAGACAATTCATACTGGCGTGAAAGATCACGTGTGTCAGGTGTGTGATAAGAGCTTTCGATTGGCCAGAGGATTGGTAAGGCACAAACAACGGATTCACATGGGAGAAAAACCTTTCAAGTGCTCACATTGTGAGAAGTGTTTTTCAGAAAGAGGTAATTTGAAGGTGCATGAGAGATGCCATACTGGGGAGAAGCCACACCAATGCATTGTATGTGAGAAGAGATTCAACCAATTATATCAATTACAATCTCATATGAAATCCTGGCACATTGAAAGTACTGACGGCTTTGAAAACTAGTTTCCTTGTTAAAAGTTTACCCATTCAACAACTCATTATTTTTACTGTACACTTTGCTAATTCTATGCACATGTGTGTGATGTCACCAATAAAGCCTGTGCTTCAGAATCAGATGATGCGTGTTGTGTTGTATTGTCTTGCTTGTATTGTGCCAAAGAGCAATCACATTTGTGTCTTTGAAAACCCAGCTAAATTGTTTATTTGTATTTTACTATTTTCTACAAAAAATCATGCTAGGTAATGTAAAGACAATTCTGTGAAAATATTACTTTGATATCTTTTATGTTAATTAAGGCCATGTCAAAGATTGAAGTGAAATTGAAATCCTACTTTGATGATCCTCGTCTCATAATTAAATTGAGACTTTAACCCGGATTTCACAGAAAGGGTCACGTACATTTACAATAATACATTTAGGGACGGTTTCCCGGACAGGTTTTAGATTAATGCAGGACTAGGACTTACTTATATTAGGACATTTAAGCAGTTTTTACAAACCTGTGTGTGTACTGTGTATAATAATTATGTTAATATAAATACACAAACATACATGTATAATTTTAAGAAAAATATATATTTATATAATGATCCTATATATAGATTATATATAAATATAAACATGTATATGAAGAGTTTCGTTGCAAAACGAGATAACCACCATTTTTTAATTGTTCAGAAATCTCGTTTTTTTGGTTGTGCATTCCAATTAATTTCAATTCAGCTGCAGTTGGTTTGTTTTGATTAAAACCTTCATAACGTAAAAAATACAGCTAAGTAGCACCATAAAACAAAATAATAACATGATAACATAATAATAAACATGTTTTGACAAAAATGTTAAAAACTGGATTTATCTCGTTTTGCAACGAAACTCTTCATATACACATGCAAATGTTTTATAATTATATACATGTGTGTGTGTATTTATACATAATTATTTTACAAAGTACACCCACATATATTATGTAAACAAAAAATCATGACTAATCGTAAGGCAGCACTACTATTTTTTACTATTTAATACTATTATACTAATTCAAGTGAATACTTTTTTTTTAAGTTATAGATGCATGTGTGTGTATTTATATATACATAATTAATAAACATTGTACACACACACGTAAACAAAAGCTTTTATTCTGCAAACGATTAGTTGCGATTAATCATTATGCAGCCCACACATTTTAGTTTGGTACTAGAATAAACCCTGTCCGGAAAAACACCCCTTAAAAATCTAAATTTCCAGAATTGTATTTACATTTTTAAGAAAAGTATTTACCCTTGATAATTAATGCCATAAATATTTATTGTAAATTACACCTTTATTCGATAAAAGTTAATCTAAATGACTTAAATCGCTTAAATGGATAGTTCACCCAAAAATAAAAATTCTGTCTTCATTGATTCTGATCTTTATGTTGTTGTAAACATGTATGATTTTCTTCCTGTTGAACACAAAAGAAGATATCCTGATAATTGATAGTAAACACACAGGTGACGGCATCCAATGAATTCTATCATATTTGTTTTTCCTACTATGGAAGTCAATGGTTACAATCAACTGTGTGCCCATTATAATCCATCAAAATATCTTCTTTTGTGTTCATCAGAAAAAAGAAATTCATACAGGTTTACAACAAAATGAGAGTGAGTAAATGATGCCAGAATTTTCATTTTTGGATGAAATATCCCTTTAAATATTATTTTCACTTAATGTATTCAAAAATGAAAAGATTTTTTTTCAGGGCCAAGGCAGAATGTGTTTTAATGTGCAAAATCACAGAAATGCAATTATAGTTATAATGTTGAAAACAAAATAATACTATGAAACAAAAAAAACTAAAATATTGGAGGAATGTCCCATCTACTGATGTCTTTGATTGGTTATCCACCATGACCTATGATCCCCTAAGAACACACGAATGAGATGTTTTGACACACTGATTTATTCCAGTTCCACAAGTAGATCTCCATCTCCTACTGTATCTCCTGCTTTACAGTGCACACTTTTCACCGTGGCGGCCTTAGCCGCAGTCATGCTATTCTGCATCTTCATGGCTTCGATCACACAGATCTCTTGGCCCTCTGCGACCCTATCGCCTGGTTTAACAGACACAGCCACCACAGATCCCGGCATGGGAGAGCGGAGGATATTACTGGTGTCTTCTGGAACCTTCTCAGGCATGTGCTTACCGAGAGACGCTTCCAGTTTACTCAGCACACGCAACTTATATGAAGTGCCTAGATACTGCAGGGTGATCTCCCCTGACGCTGTCCGCAGAAGGCACTGGAGAGTCCTGTATTTTCCGTTGACGGTGATGGGGAGAAGTGCAGAGGCCAAATTCCATTCTCCGGACACATCGACCTTTTCTCCATCTATCTCTACCGTGTAGTCGTTTCCAGACCGAGACACGCCGACCATGTGAACACCTTTATCGAGCTCCACGATTAACTCCCAACACTTGGTCTCAGGAGGAACGATGGACACCCTTAGATCTCCCAAAAACTTCTGTGAACGAAGCTGTGCTGCTATGTAGAGCGCAGCAGTGGTGGCCACCAGCTCGCATCTCTCTCCCGTTGTCAATACGTGACCTTTGAACCCATCAGGATACACCTCTGGGAGAAACTTGGTACTGATGTCACCAGACACAAAACGAGGGTTAACGATGATCTCTCTCAGAAGAGGAATGTTGTGAGTTACACCTCGGATGACGTAGTTATCGAGTGCGTTTTCCATTTTCTTCAGAGCCTCTTCACGGGTGTTACCATGCGTGACCAGCTTTGAAATCATGGGATCGTAATAAATGCTGATGTCACTTCCTTCTTGAATTCCACTGTCCACCCGGACATCAGCCAAGTCGAGCGGCTCCTGGTACTGGGAGAGCCGGCCGATGGAGGGGAGGCCGAATGATCTGTATGGATCCTCCGCATAGACTCTGCTCTCGATAGCCCAGCCGTTTATGGGTATATCTGATTGTTTGTGCTGGAGTTCGTAACCTTTGGCGATCCGAATCATCTGTTGCACCAAATCCAGCCCAGTAATACACTCTGTGATGGGGTGTTCGACCTGCAAACGGGTGTTCATCTCCAAAAAGTAAAAATTCTTCTGAGAGTCGACGAGAAACTCCACAGTGCCGGCCGAGCAGTACTTCACCGCTTTAGCCAGAGACACGGCCTGCTCCCCCATCGCTCTCCGAGTTTGTGGATCCAAAAAGGTGCTGGGCGCCTCCTCTACCACCTTCTGGTTTCTTCTCTGGATGGAGCATTCTCTCTCGTTCAACCACAAGGCATTGCCGTGCTTATCTGCCAACACCTGAATTTCGATGTGTCGCGGATTATCAATGAACTTTTCGATCAACAGACGATCATCTCCGAAACTAGATGCAGCTTCTTGGGAAGAAAAACGAAATCCTTCCCTGGTTTCCTCTTCATTCCAAGCTATCCTCATTCCTTTACCACCTCCACCAGCGGACGCTTTAATCATAACAGGATAGCCGATCTCTGCTGCGATTCGGACAGCCTCCTCCGTATCCTTGACCACCCCATCAAACCCCGGGATGGTGCTGACTTTGGCAGCTTTGGCAATAAGTTTGCTCTCGATCTTATCCCCCATGGCCTGGATTGCATGTGTGTCAGGACCAATGAAGGTCACCCCAACCTCTGCTAATCTCCTGGCAAATTCTTTATTTTCAGACAGGAAACCATACCCGGGGTGAACAGCTTGAGCTCCAGTCTGTTGGATGGCCGTCATGATAGCGTCCATGTTAAGGTAACTTTGACTAGTAGGTGCAGGTCCGACACATACAGCTTCGTCTGCCATCTTCACGTGAACCGCACTGGAGTCTACATCACTGTAAACAGCAACTGTCTTGATGTTCATCTTCTTGCATGTTTTAATCACTCTGCAGGCGATCTCACCTCTGTTTGCAATGAGGATTTTATCGAAAGTTTTCTCATTTCTGTCATAAACTGTAGAGTACCGACAGATAACAACACCACAGCTTGGCCTGAGACAGACGTGCGCGTGCAAAAGTCGTTGTAATCCTGCAATACTTCTGTAGACCGCCATGATGGTCAGATATTAATAATAAAAAGAAATAAAAGAAAGTTCTCCTCCTTTTATCGCTTTCCCTGCAGTGCACGGCACTAGCGCGAGCTCCGTGCGGAAATGACGTGTTGAGGTGCCGCGAGGAGACGGAAGTCACGTGACCTACTGGGAGTGCTGTCATGTGATGGTTCCTGCGAATCTTTTCACAGCCAAACGACATCAAAAACCGGTCCAAAAGCGCTGAAGAGTCGCACGAAGAGTAGTTTTGACCTGCTGGGCGGCCATCATGGGGTGCTGTTACAGCAGCGATAACGACACGTCGTCCGAGGTCAGAAACAATTTTTTAAAATACACAACAAACAGTCACAAAATACAGCTGAATGCTATGGACAAAATATCTCGCTGATGTGTGCTGTGTGTTATTCTGGTTGCTGGAACAGGTCAAGACTGTTTGTGCTTGACAATGTCTGATTTTTCTGTAAAGTCTTTCTTATAAACATAATCAAACGACTTGATTCCGATTTCGAGGTGATAAAACATGGGGTGACATGATCTGAAAGTTGCTGGCTGTGTTTAGGTTTTGCACAAACTCTGTTCGTGTATGTGTTTTTGACGTTGATTGTGTTGTTCTGGGTCAAATGTGTCAGATGCCTAGACCTGACATGTGATCTCTTGTGTACATGACGGTATGAGGAAATTACGATATTTGTATAATGCGTACAATAGAGTTTAATTCATTAAAGGGATAGTTCATCCAAAAACGAACATTCTCTCATCATTTACGCACTCTCATGTTGTCACAAACCTGTATAAATTTCTTTGTTTTGATGAACACGAAGGAAGATATTTTAAGGAATGTTTGTAACCAAACCGATCACGAGCCCCATTCATTTCCATAGTATTTTTTCCTACTATAGAAGTGAATGGGGCTCATGATCAGTTTGGTTACAAACATCCCTAAGCTGAGTGCTTTGTTTATCAGTCGTTGAACGATGCACCGGTTGGTTGTTGTGATATTTGTCCCACCCCTCCTCCACTCCGATTGGACGTCCGAGTGAGAAGTGACATTGATGAGCTAAGCGTTTCACCCAAAGTTAAACATTTTTCCACATGGGGCTGGACCATAATTTAAATGTCAATATATTTTGCGCTGTATATTTTTTTTCAATGACGATGATATGGTTTCTAAACACATTTCCGATAATTTGATATACATTACAGCGTCACGTGGCCGTTCGCATGTCACGTCCAAAAACACGAGGGTCAAGGCACCTCTTCTATCCAAAGTGCGCTCCTGTGGCGTTTTTCATAGCCTGATCGGATTTAAATTGCTCATCTGTACCTTTTGAAAAGCGATGCGCTTCCATTGAAGACAACGCGGCGTAAAAACTTGGGTGTGCGCGCTACCTTAGTTTATGTTCATTTCAGCAATTATTAATGCATTTTTTAAATCAAACATTGTAGCTGTAAACTTTAGTTAATGCACCATGAACTAACATAAATACCTGTATTGACATTAACTAGGGCTGGGTATTGATTCAGATGTTCCAGATCGATTTGATTTCGATTCACAGGCTATCAAGTCAATTTGATTTTCGGTTCCGCGTCAGTTTTTATTCTCGATTCGACTTAATGAATATAGATTTAATATTACTACAGCATTTCACCTCTGCATTACAAATCGCATATAGCTTTGTTCTTGTTCACAACATTATCGTCGTCATCTTGCTTGCAAAATCTAAAATGCTTCCATACCTTTTATGTGAAGGTGGCATCAATGTCGACGAATCACCTGAAACCACCATTTTAAGCACTGAATGAATGAATGACAGGCTCCCCAATCGCTCCTTGGTAACATTGCGGAAGGCAAAAAAGAGGGTGACATCTAGTGAAGAAGACTATTAATTAGGTTTACGTTAATTTTACGTTCAATGTTTGCGGAAATAAATTTGGGGGGGAAACGATTTGTGGCTTTTGAGAATCGATTTTGAATCGACCACGTAAAAAAAAGATTAATCGAAAAAAAAAAATTTGCCCAGCCCTAACGTTAACAAGAATAAATAAATGCTGAAAGACCATACTGTTCATTGTTTGTTTATGTAAATTGATGCATTCACTAATATTTGCTAATACAACCTTATTGTAAAGTGTTACCGTTTATTTTTATAACCACTGAGAAGCAATGTGTTGGTGTTTAACCTGGTTTGTTTTCCTTGTGTGTGAAGGACGAACAACAAAAGCCATTAATTCCTGATCCAAATCAAGAAAGAAAACCGACCAATGGCATGGAGCGAAACACAGACAGTCTGCTGTCCAAACGCACAGATGAGCAGTCTCTGCTTAATGGCATTCTCCAGCGGACAGCCTTGTATGAAACACACAGTGGCCTTTTAATCATTACACAATCTGTCTGCTGTCATTACATTAAAACTTGATCTTTCTTTTGTCTCGGTGTAGGAACATCATTGATGTGGCGGCTGTTGATTCTCAAGGCATGGAGCAACATGAATACATGGACAAAGCCAGACAGTACAGGTTTGTTTCCATCAGGAAAACACAGTTTACGTGAAATTTTAAGAGCGCAGCTGTCTGTTTTGAAATGGTTGTATTTTTTTCAATGTCTGATCAAACTTTTGGGATGATTTTTAATCGGTTTTGTAGCAAGTCAGTGTTTTTAATGGTCATCACCAGTTTATTTTAAATAGGCTTGCAGTGTGATAATCTTATCGTTCACCCCAAAAAAACCCTGCTGGATGCTTTCATCGGCTCTTTTAAAATAGGGATGCACAGATCCAATACTTGGGATCGGTATTGGGGGCCGATCCAGACCTTTTTTGCTGGATCGGGTATCAGACTAACAGGGCCGATCCATATCCTATACTGCGTTAGTATTATAAAAGCACCATAAACGTTGTTATGCATTATATACCATGTCTTCTTAATACGCTCAATGGCTTTATGTAAAGAACAAAGCATTTATAAAGATATGGAAACTCTGATTTGGTACTTGCTACTGGGTTACAGCACTGGAGAAGTGGACTGGATAAAACGCTTCATTCACACACACAATAACTGTATTTTAAAGATCTGATTTTAATAACTACGGCACTGCCATTTAGTGCAGAGATCACCTCATTTGCATTTAAAAGGACACACCCAAAACAGCACATTTTTGCATGCTATAATAAATTATCTATATGATATTTTGAGCTAGAACATAAAACACGTACTCTGGGGACACCAAAGATTTATTTGACTTTTTAAAAAACAGTGTTGGGGAAAGTTACTTTTAAAAGTAATGCATTACAATATTAAGTTACTCCCCAAAAAAGTAACTTATTGCGTTACTTAGTTACTTTTCATAAAAAGTAATGTTTACGTTGCTTTTAAGTTACTTTTGCGTTACTTTTCTTACTTGGCTGAGGCTTGATCTCTTTCAGGGCATTACTTTACTCGTTACCTCAGAAAAGTAATATTATTACGTAATGCACGTTACTTGTAATGCGTTACCCCCAACACTGGTTATGAACTTTCAATTGCGGAGCCTTTGTGGATTCTAGTAGGAGGATGCTTCAAGCGCATTATTCTGCGTAAAGCGTAAAGGACAGGGATGCATAAATGATTAATTGCGATTAATCTATAGCAGAATAAAAGTTTTTGTTTTACATCATATATGTGTGTGTGAATTGTGTATAATTATTATGTATATATAAATATGCACACATGCATGTATAATTTTAAATATATATATATATATATATATATATATATTTTAGTGCTGGGCAAAGATTAATCGCGATTAATCGCATACAAAATAAAAGTGATTTTTGGCATAATATATGAGTATGTGCTGTGTGTAATTATTATGTATAAATAAATACACACACATTCATGTATGTATTTAAGAAACATTTACATGTTTATATATATATATATTTATTTATATTTTTTATATATTCTATATTAAAAATAAATTAAAAAGAATTATATATAAGTAAAACAATTCTGAAATGAATATATGAATGTGTGTGTGGTTAAATATACACAATTATTAGACCCAGTACATGCACATATATTATGCAAAAAATCACTTTTATTTTGTATGCGATTAATCTTTGCCCACCACTATATACATAAATATACAAATGTATATACACATGTAAACATTTCTTAAATATATACATTCATGTGTGTGCATTTATCTATACAGAGTTATTAATCATTGTGTATCCATAGACAGGATGATTTAAGTAACATTCTTTAGTTAAAATGTAAAGGTTTTTTACATTTAATATTATACCAGATGTAGCAATACGTGCTCTACACATTTGACATTTTCTTGATTGGTTTTTTACTTGTATATGTATGTGCGATTTTAAATTGTTCAACAAAAATACAGTAGTATCGTATTGGGATCGGAATTTTGGTATGGAAACGGGGTGGGTAATGGAAGAAGTGATATCGTGCATCCCTATTCAAGTTTATAAAAGGTTAATGCTTGAACGTTGTGTAAACTACTTTTAGATGAAACCTTATGGTAGCTTTATATGCTGTTGGATGTATTATGTCAACCAGCCATTGAGCAGTTCTGTTTGCATTTCAGCACTGTGTGTGTATTACATCACCATACTAGTTATACTAACAGAATCATGTGTTTGTTACAGCACAAAGCTGGAGGTTATGAGTAGATCACTGTCACAGAAGAAGCCCGTTCCTCTCCCATCACTCACCAGTCAACCACACCAAGTACTCGCTGCTGACCTGGTGCCCTACACAGATGTACAACAGGTCGGCTATCATTTCAGCATTCACCTGTACTCACCTGTAGGATCTAGACAGTCAGATGATGTATATATAGTGCATGTTGTATTTTGTTTTGTTTGATTAATTTTTGTTTCTTACATCCACAGGTTTCTAAGATTGCCGCGTACGCATACAGTGCCATCTCACAAATCAAAGTAGATGCAAAAGAAGAGCTGGTGGTGCAGTTTGCTATACCCTGATTTATAACTAATCCCCACCTCCTCACATTTTCTCTCTTTCTGGCCCTTTTCCGTTCTCCATTTTTCCTCCTAACTTCAATCTACAAACGATGCAGAGACCATTCAGACCAGAGCCCCTTACGGCCGTAACCCAGCACCCCTCAGATCAGCGCAGACATAGCTTATGGGTGTTATATTGCCTGTAACTTGTGTTTGGATATCCAAAACCCTCATTAAACAAATACAACAAACATCTATAACTCTCCGATCGTCAAGATGATCGCTTTAGTGAAGTGATGTCTTCAACCAGACACGTTTGAGTCAGTTGGAGGTTGTTCTTGCAATCGTACAGGCTTGTATGACACAATGCACTGAACACATACTCCCATCTCTATATTTATTGTCTTACTGGCTAGAAACTGTACTAGAGTCAGTATAAATTTGCAGTTTGGTTGGATATTATACCGTCTTAGTGTCTAAACACAGAGGTTGTTGGGAGGGTTTGGTTCAGCATCGTCCTGCATGTCGTTGTTATCCTCATGTAGGTTTCTGGAATCACTGTGGCTTCGAGTTCGTTTTAAATCCCACAAATGTATGCACTGTGGTTCAAGATAACGTTCTGGATTAAAATAAGCAAGATAATAAATAATAACACTTGTATCTAATCAGAGTAAAATGCACATAATGTTATTATTTCTTTGTTTTCCCATCACACCAGTAGAGTCAAACCAAGTGAACCAAAACTCTCTCTAAAATTGACGTTTACTCAAGGGATGGAAGTAGTTTCATACATTTCAGTTTTATTTTAGCCTTATCATCATTTTTCTTTCGACGGCAAAAGCCCATTACATTGGATAGTTAGAGAGTGATAACATCAAATAATACGAGCTTATGTGCACGAGGGTGTGTCTGGTCTTATCAGTAATTTTGGTTCTGTTCTCTTTGGCATACCTTTCCTAATATCCCATCTGTTCAAATCAAATATACAGTCACATCAGACACGATGGACACCTGGAAAGCAATCTCTATGAAGCCCAGAGCGGTGCGGCTTGTCTAACATAAACATACTGTGAGGTGGTGGGTTTGAACTGTGTTGCGATGGAGTGATGTAAGTTTGTAAATTATGTTGTTTGTGTCCATGCCTTTAATGTACAGAGTGTAATGATTTGAAATGAAGAGAATGATTAATACAACTCGTAGCAGGAAATGAACGGCTCTACAGCGCCCCCTAGCCGCATTATGCCTTAGTCGTAAGGCCTTGCGAAGAACGGTAGCTTGTTTTTAGCTAATCAAACAGGGAAACTTTTACCTGCATGTTCCACTTTTAAACTATTAAAGCTTATGAAAGTAAAAAAAAAAACATCTTTTTTTGTTTTTGCTTTTGTGCCGAACTTAAGGAAATCACCGGAAAAATCAGTTGACTGGTGTTTTTACCTAAAATGCCACAACAAAAAAGTGTTTGTGTAATTATTATTTATTTTTGTTTTTACATATTTATGCAAACATACAGACAGTTTGGTAATAATTTGCTCTCTTTATCATCGCAAGGCACTTTCATTGAGGTTAATAAAGGGATTAAAGACTCAAATTCATTTTTTTTTTCAGTTTCTGTTGCAGTTTGCTAATAGTATTATTCACTTTTTGTTTGTTATCTAAATGTTGGATACTACCTGATTTACAGAGGTAATTTTCTTAGGCTAGTACCAAAAAATTTAATCTCAATATTCTGTTAATACCGTTTTGTTGAATGAAATAATGCATTAAAGACTTTAAAAAATTATAATGTGTTTTTGTTTGAGTTTCCTTTGACATTTGCATAGTGCTGAGTGAAGTAGAAAAGTTTTTATTTTTTACCTATATATAAAAATTGAAAAGGGTAAATTTAAAAGTGAAGATTCGCACTCATCTCTTTCATTGTAAAATGTGTAGCCGATCTTTAAAGTGTTGTGTCTCTATTGCTTAAGAAGTTTCACCAATATCCATGTGACTTCATCGACAACTAACTTAAGCAATGCAAAATTAAGCAAAAGCCTTGTTTACAACAGCTAATATATCTGATATGTTGTAAGCCCTATTGGCTTTGTTTTTTTATTTGACTTAAGTAAAGATGCTGGTGATTTTACTGTTGAAAGTTAACTCCATCTGTGGCATTAACATAATTCTACTCAATACATTACATAAAGAAGGGGTCAGTTGGGTAAAGTTCAGCCTGCTTTTTTGTGAAGCCATCCCCCTGTTTGGTAACAGCATTGAAATTGTCTTTAGATGAGGAAGAACATCAATCACGTGCCCTGAAAGAGGAAAAATCAATGGATAAAAAATAATCTTTATTACAGAAAGAAAATGGTTAACAATTGTGTGCTTGTATGCAAAGGATTGCATGCATAAAAGTCAACTGATTATAAAAAGTTGCAGTCATACTTTTTTAATTTTAAAATAAATAAACATTTTAATGCATTGTTATAAATTAATACAACAAAGCATTGTGATGATAAGATTGACTTCAGTGGTTTAGATTTTGGGAGTGACTGTGACTGCATATTTATCTATATGTGATTACTGTTGCTGTGCACAGGCGAGTGAGGTTTGTAACGGGATCCTATGTGCAGTTTCAGCACCTGTTGTGTCAAGAACATTAAAAGTACAGATAGAGACGTAGTGGAAAATCACAGAGTTCTGATACAACACTTCATATCAAGCCTTTTCATATTACTGCTCCCACATAATGACTTTAACCTGCATAAACTAAAGATATTTGAAATAATACAAAGTTGAGCCTTTCATTATTTTTTTGTGCGTTCTGCAGAAGAAATAAATTCGAAATGACATCATTTTTTTTATTATGGGGAGAAGTGTGCATTTAAATATAATTTTTTTGAAAATCTTTGGAAAAAACGATTGCAGTGTGTTCATTTACATTTATTTGTTTAGCAGAAGTGACTTACATATAAAAGAGCGTTTAACATTTTGTACCTTTGATATATAGTGTAAATTTTCAAATAAAATAATATAATTATTTAGAAATAGTCATCGACATGAGGTTTTTTTGTCCATTACAACTAAAAACAGTGAATGACATCGAAGTACCGCGAGAGCGAGTCAAATGCATAGCTTTTGAGCTGCTCTCGCGGTACTTTGAAGTCATATGCGATCAACTGTCTGCGCAGTCTGGTGACGCCCAGTACACTCTTAAAACATTCGTTTTCCAGTTGATTTCGTTTCGTTTATATATTTGTTTTTTAAATATGATAATATTTTTGTTAATATCTAAAACTATTAAAACGATATGCGCCATTTCGAGGCTTTTTGTGTTCGCTTGTGAACTTAAACTGGAATTTTCTTACAGGGGCGTTGCTTGCAGATAAAGACATTTCATTGGTCACTTTGTTTCTACATAGCCAATGAGAGGAGAGGACATAGCGTTACGTAGACAGGTGGTGGACCAATGGGCGTTTAGTTACAGCACGGGTCACAAGTTTGAATTTGAAAATGTTTCGGGGATAGTTTGGATGCGCGTCTCAGTTTTAATTCGTCCTGCATTCACGGTAAAACATTGTTTTATTATTATATTTCACTTTATAGAAATATAAGGGAATTAGTTTTGTCGCGATGTCATGTTGTTAAAACTAGTAACGTTAAGTTAGAGTTAACATGTACACAAAGAGCGCAAAATGACCTTTTTGTTGTTATACGTTTAGTTTTAATTGTGCGTTTGGGCATTGTTATGTATGTTTGTATGTAGTCCATTTTTGACTACCAAATGTATGATTCAAAATGTATTGTACTGTAGATCAAAAGCTAAGTAAAATGTATCATAAAAACAAATAAAGTGGCAGCAGTAGTAATGCCCATGGATGTTTTTATTTATGTAACGTTAGCTGCATATTCAAATATCAGCCTGTTTGTCCATTTTACGTCTAACATAAAAACTGTTTATAATTTTAATGTAATATTTTGAAACTGTCTTTTAGAGTCCGCCATGAAGGTAAATAAGGTAAAGGCGGAGGCTCTTTCGATATGGGTGAGTATTTCTTTCATAATGTATGAGTTTCTTGTTTGGCATATACCATTAAACCACTTATTGATAAACCAGCTAACCAAGCAGCACATATATTCAGCTACAGTATGAGTGTCATCCACAGATGATCACACTTGACATACATTTTGTGGATTTCTGGAATAAAAATAATCATGATAACTAATCCTGTTAAGTTTTGTGAATAAGTTGTCATCCATGTAACATTTAAAGAAATGATTTTACTGACTCCTGTTCTCCTGACAGATGAACGGCATGTTTCCAGACGAACCCTTCAGACAGTCCATTCACATAAAGGACATGCTCATGAGAATCTGCTGCAAATTGTAAGTTATGATTTGAAACTCAGTTGTAGTTTAATCTGTGAAAAATCTTTAATATTAACGTTCACTTGTTGCTTTTCAGACAGGAAAAAGAGGAATGTGAACAGTTAAAGTCTTTAACCCTTGATAACAAAGTTGAAAACGTCTTGAACATTTTGCACAGTAAGTTTAAAATCTATGCTTGTGTCCTTTTACATGTTTATGTCTATGTTTTGAATCAGTAGCATTACGTTACTGTAGTCAACGGTTTTATTTTGTTCTTAAGTTTATTAGTGTAAAGCAATAGTGGTGGCTTAATAATTAAACCACTGGACTGTTTACTTTAAATAAATGTTTTGGCTTCAATACAAGTTAAAGGGATAGTTCACCCAAAAAATGAAAATTCTGTCATCATTTAATCACTCTGAAGTTGTTCCATACCTGTATAAGTGTCTTTGTTCTGCCGAACACAAATGAAAAAATTTTAAAGAATGTTTGTAATAAAACAGATCTGGGGCCCCATTGACTTCTATGGTAGAAAAATAATACTATGGAAGCGAATGGTGCCCCAAATCTATTTGGTTATAAATATTCTTTAAAATATCTCCATTTGAAAAAATTTTATATCGGTTTATGACAACTTGAGAGTGAATACATTATGATGGAATTAAATTTTTGGATGAACTATCCCTTTAAAGTTGCAATGAAATTGAAATTAAAACTGTAATTTATTTTGGAATATTGTGGTATTTTTACGAATGATTTATCTGAGAGCTTCATTATTATTATTGATATATTGAAATTTCATGTGCCCTCATAATCTTAAATCAAAAACGCAAATCTCCTCATCTCCTCTGGAGGGAGTGGGTGGGGTCCAGGAAAAGAGTGCAGTGATAAGCAAATGGCAAAATTACCCAACTTCTCAACGGATGAATTCAAGTCCAGCCTTGCCTTTTTCATTTCAGAAGCCGTTTTATTTGGATATACGTCCCCACAGGGAAAATAAGACGGTCGTTACTTCCTTTTCATGGCGACTTTATGCTCTGTGAAATTTTATTATTTCATACAATAACTATTTTAAATATGCAATTAATCCTTTGAGGTTTGATATTAGTCCATAGCACCATATGAATGCGAGTAAAAAACTGTGGATTGTCCTAATGTGACTGCTGATCAGAGCTGTGCTGTAGTCCTGGACACCACACAGAGTGATGCTGGTTCCTGCCGACAGAGCCTGTCAAGTGTTTGGGTTCTCTGTGCGATGGTTCCACACAATCATTTAGAGATCGTAAACCAATGCATGCCTATATAAAGGGGCGGTTTCCCAGACCAGGATTAGCTTAATCCAGGACTAGGCCTTAGTTTAATTAGGAAATATAATTAGTTTTAACAAACATGCCTTACTAAAAACATTGCCTGTGTGCATTTTGAGGTAAAACAAAGGGCACTGATGTATTTTAAGATTTGTCAGTACAAGTTGTTTTCAGTTTGGAGAGCTCTTAAGTGTTTAAGTCTAGGACTAGTCTAATCCCTGTCCGGGAAACCGCCCCATAATGTCTACATCTCATTTGCAGATGACTTTCACTTCAGCAGAACACAAAGTTCTCTCATCTCACAGAAGATAAATCAAGGAGTTGATGTGGAGCTTCAGCTCGCCAAGGTGTGTATTTGGATTAATTATTTTTACAGCTGAAACACCTTGTTTATTTTATTCCGTTAGGCTGCATATGTGGAAATATTTTTGTGTACATGTGAATAGTTTACCCTTAAAATATCTTCACGTACCCTCGAGAGATTCTGGACCCATGTAGTATCACATATGACTCTGGACCACAAAACCAGTCATAAGGGTATGAGAATTATACATTAATAGAAAAATGGGCTTTCCAATGATGTATAGTTTGTTATGATAGGACAATATTTGTTTGAGATACAACTATTTGAAAATCTGAGAGTGCACTTTTTTTTAAGTTGTCCAAATGTAGTCCTTAGCAACACGTTTTACTAATGATAAATACATTTTTATATATATTAAGGGTAAGAAATGTAATAATTATCTTCATGAAACAGGATCTTTATTTAATATTGTAATGATTTTTGGCATATAATACTGATCATTTACATACAATGTACAATATACAATGTACCAATATACCTGTGAACTTATGACTTATGGTTTTGTGGTCTAGAATCACATATAACTATAATATAGTTTATTCTGCATGAATAAACTAGGGCTGCAGGATATTGCGAAAATAGTGCGATATGCGAGTACTTGCTAAATAATACATGATCCCATACGGCAAAAATATACAAAAAAGGCCCAAAAATATATATATATATTGAAATGTTTAAAAATGTATTTTTCACCAGTATATGTTTTGGTATATTTTGAGATCTATTAAAAATAATTATTTGTAAGAAAAACTTTGTATGGTAAAAACATGTATATATAATGGATTTGAAAAGGTTCAAATAGCAAAAATGTTCTTTATAAAATTTTACATTTCATACATACTTCACAAACATTTTTTTTATTTTGACCAAGAAAAATATATTTTTTTACCGTATGGGTTGTAAAATTAGGAATGTATTTGTTGCCACAGAAGTGTATTTTAAAATACATGTTGATATATGAGGGAAAATGTATTTAAATACAAAAATAATTTTTATTAAGCTTTACTTTCTACAAAATGTATTTGGTGTTTATTTAAAACATATTTTTGCCCAGAGAAATATATTTTTTGCTGTATGGGATATGCAAAATGATAATGCTTTAGGTTTGTAAAATCACTTTACATTATATTAAATTGTTTAAGAACTGAAAATGATACAACTAACATACATATTATTTCTGGAAAAAGCACCACTCTCATGATTCATAACTTTTTGGAGTATTAAAATCATTTAGTTATTGTAAACCATTGTGAAATCTACGTTTGTGATATTGGCATTCTTACGGTATATATTTTGAATAAATGTAAACAACTGCCAAGAAAAAGATTATCAGCATCACACTGCAAAAAAATGACTTTCCTACTTAGTATTTTTGTCTTGTTTTCAGTAGAAATATATAAAAATTCTTAAATCTAGATGTATTTTCTTGATGAGCAAACTGACCTAAGAAAATAATACTAGTTTTTAGACAAAAAATATACAATTTAAGTGAATTTATGCTTAAAACAAGCAAAAATATCTGCCAATGGGGTGAGAAAATTTTACTTGAATTAAGTGGTTAAGAAAAAAGAAATCTTATTTCACAATTTTTTTCCTCAACCCATTGGCAGATAATTTTGCTTGTTTTAAGGACAATTTCACTTAAATTGTATATTATTTGTCTTAAAACTAGACTTATTTACTTTTCTCGTCAAGAAAAAACACCTTAATTTAAGAATTTTTAGATATTTCTATTGAAAACAAGGCAAAAATACTAAGTAAGAAAGTCATTTTTTGCAGTGCATGAATTGAGGACAGTGCCTTACAAAAGATTTGGTCGAATTTAGCACCCAGGTATTTTATGCATTTTCTGTTCTTATTGGAGATTAAGAGCAACATTAAGATTCCTACATCTATTTTTCACAGAATTGCATTTGTTTGTATGTCAACTAAGTATTCATTTGTGCTTAATGTTTTTGCACAGGTGGCGCTTCTGCTTTGTTACTGCAGTTTTAAAAAGAAGAACCTTGTACCTATGAGCACAAGTACAGAGGTTTGTCTTTAAAAATGACCACAATCACTTACTTTCCAATCATGAAACATTAATGCAGCTTAATGTGAAACACTGGCACAGTTTTGACTTCTGGCTCTTTATCTTTCTCCATTTCTTGTTCAGTTGGTGATTGCTTCCATGTTTCACTTTGTAAAAGACAGCGCAGATGGTTTGTCTTTAGATGAAGGCCTTGATCAGTTTCTGACTCAGGATTGTAAGTATCCTCTTCAGGACATTTGCTCATCAGTCTGCTCCATTTTCTTATGCACTGTGTAACTGAAGTCTTTATATGTAATTTGCTGTAATAAATATCATTGTGTAGCTGTGATGAACGTCTCGAGCTCCAGCTCCGACAGTGGAACCAGTTCGTCATTTTACATCGATGATGAGTCTCCACTCTTCAGTCGCTTTCATCGTCCTCCCAGAGTTCAATTTCAGGAGCTCTGCACTGTGGCCTCCAACTTGGATGGGTAGGTGTCCTCTGTGCTTGTATGATTGGAGTAACTGTGCCCACCTGGTTTATAATGTTAACTTTTTTACTATTCCTATTGCTCTAGGTAGTTAAGTTAACTCTCATGGGTTGAAAGAATCCTGCTTAAAGGGTTCATATGTTGCACCTGAAAAAGCTAGTCACATGTCCTGGCGGTGCCTTTGCGGCATTTTGAAAACACCTCGAAAAACAAGCGTTTCGCACCTCGTGCATGTCGCGACCGCGTAACTTCCATTATGAGCGTGCATACCACGCACTTACATTTGAAATAACGAGCTTAAGAGCAGAAAAGACACGATATGTTAACCGCCCCATCACACTTATGTATCACAAGAGAAATGCATTAATCTCAGTTGGCCATAATGGACTGATAAAGTGTTTTGTTAAGTAGTATGAGTTAAAGATTTACATTTAAACATCTGACACACACATTTATCC
The DNA here is from genome assembly GCF_027580225.2 of Misgurnus anguillicaudatus. Lineage (NCBI taxonomy): Eukaryota > Metazoa > Chordata > Actinopteri > Cypriniformes > Cobitidae > Misgurnus > Misgurnus anguillicaudatus. The sequence goes on along the minus strand of NC_073360.2, from coordinate 39,803,620 downwards.
AAAGTTCCCTGGGAATCAAAAGGTCATGGGGAATCAAACCCATGACCTTTTGCACTGCTTAGGCAATGCTTTGCTACAGGAACACATGGGCAGCATCCTTCTGATGTTTGTTGTAAAAAATAATTCAAGATCTCAGATGCAAAACCCTCAAAGTGCGCCAGACGTGATTATTTGTAAATAAGCTTTTGTTATAAGAGTATGCGAACAAAGTGGTATTTCCAGGATTAGGACCAGGATTTGAAGCGAAAGTAATATGCATTTCATGACTGTATAATATGTGCTCAGAGCTCCTCAGTTTTTAATGGTGGTGTGTATATATATTGTTTTACTTAGTTGAGATATTATTCAATCAAATAATACTTATATATCCATGACCTCCAGCTCTCCGATACAGGACATTATGAGCACTCCACATTTCCAGCTAAAGAAGCTCCGTAAGGAATTGGCAGAAGAGGGTGACATCAGGGATGAACTTGAAAAAGAGCTGGCCAGTCAGAGGAACATTATCTTGGAGAAAGGTATCTCGGATGTCATTCTTGCTGTGTTTGATGTTGTGAGGTTATTGCCGGTTTCCCTTAAATGTTTCTTTCTTTGGCACACAGAGGGTCTGATCTCTCAGCTGCATCACAGAGTAGACCGTCTGCTGCGGGAACAGGGACAGTTGGAGAAGGACCATAAAGCTGCTCTGCTGGAGCTCCAGGAGAAGAACGAGAGGTGAGATGCAAGACAGCTGAGGTCAAGAATTAAAAAAAGTGTGAAATTTGTTCAGTATTTTTAAGTTGTTTTTTCTTTCAACAGTCTTCTTCATAGAGTACATGAGGTACTCAAGCAGTGTCAGGACCTAAAAACGGACAACTCTCAGAAAGAGAAAAAGATTGACGATCTTACAGAGGAGAATGGGACTCTTGCTGCTCAGGTCAGGTTCTGGTTTCTCTTTCTTTTTTCTGCTGTGCCATTACTTGAAAATATTTGATCAAATTACGTTGACTCTTACCGACTCTGTCTCTGGTCCCTTTAGGCACGAAATGTCTTTGCCCAGCTGGCAAGAGCCGAGGAGGAAGTTGCTAAGCTCATGCTGGCCCATGAATCGTCAGAAGCTGAGTGGACGAACAGAAGGGAGTATCTGGAGAAAGAGCTGCATGAGGCTGTCACACATAGGGTGAACCATTGACTTCTTTCAAAAAACAAATTCTTATTATCATTGCATTAGGGGTTTGCTTTACTCCTGTTTTGTACTTTCTAACTGGTGGGTTTGTAATCTTTCCTCTTGTTCTTTCTCTTCAGGAGTACCTAAGTGAGCAGGTTCAGATCTTACAAGGAAAGATTTCTGCTCTAGAGGATGAACTCAAGAAAGTTCAAAATCAGGAGAGAGGAGAGGTTCTTGGTCCCATCATGGAGGTGAGAATTCCAACATTTTAAACTAATACATTCCAGAATTTTGACTTATTTTTTAATTAATCTTTTTTAAATTCCTAGTGGGAAAAGCTTAAACAGGACTTGGCGGATCTAACTCTTAAACTTGCTCAACTTCAAGACACTATTTCATGCCTTCAGAAGGAAAAGGCAGAGGTTGAGGCATTACTGGCTGAGGAGAGAGGCTCTTTTGAAAAGGAAACAAAAAGACTTCAGATTGTGGTGTTTGATTTGGAACAGTCCATTAGCAGCATCCGTATGGAGAGAGAGACACTACAGCAGGCTTTCCAGGCCCAGAAGGAAATGCTTACCGCACAGATAGACGCTCTGGAAAGGGATGTTTCTCGGATGCAACAGGTTGAAGTTCAGTTGACAGCGGAGATCAAGATCTCTGCGGACCTTCGCCAACAGAAAGGGGAGCTGGAAGAGAAGGTAGCCTCTTTAGACCAGATGGTCAATGCTCTACATGCTGAGATCCAGGGGTTGGAAACAGAGAGAGCATCACAGCAGGATTCTCTTAATGCCCTCGTTATAGACTTGCAAAGTGCTAAAGCAACCCTTGGGGAATACGAGGAGAAGTTAAAAGATCATCAGAATTTGGTACAAGAGAAGGATTCCTTGAAAATGGAAGCATGGACAATGCGACAGGAAATTGATGAGCATCTGAAGGCCATTGGAGATCTTCAAGGGCAAATTAGTTTTCTAAGACAAGAGAAAACAGAGGAAGAGAACAAAGTTAGTCAAGCAGTGACCCAAATTGAGAGCCTTCAAAGCCAAATTTTGCAACTATCAGAGCAAATATCTCTGAAGGATGAAGAAATCAGAAATTTGAGTAAAGAGTATGACTCTTTAGACCACGAGCTAAAGCTTGTGAAGGAACAAAATGTTGAAATTAATGAAATGATTAAAACCATTCGTAAAGACCATGAGGATACTATTAAGAAACTTCAGCAAGAGCTGTGTTGTGCTTCTTTAACTGCATCAAAGAAACAGGAGGAAATTATGGTTCTGTCAGCTGAAGTTACATGTTTGAACGAGAAGATCTGTCACTACAATGAAAACGAACATCAGAAACAACAGGAGTTTTCTGTTTTAGAGGCAGAACACAAAGTGTTGATGGAAAATGCGACTTCTCTTCAGAACCAGTTGGCTGAGGTTAAAATTATGAGTGCCCAGAAGGAATCTGAGCTCCTTTTGCTTCAACAGGAACTTTGCCATCAAGAAACCATGAGAAAAGAGGCGCAGGAGCTTGAGACAGTCAGGTCTGAGAAGTTTGAGAAGACTGTGAGTGAACTTCAGGCCAAAATCTTAGAGGTCTCCTCTGTTGCCTCAGAGAAGGATGCTTGTGTGACTTCTCTTCAGGAAGAGATAAAGGATCTGCAGCTGAGAGCCAAACAGTCTGAAGATGGTCTTCGCACAGAGCTGGAAGAAAAGATTGACACCCTTCAAAGAAAACTAGATGCTGCCAAGCGTGTTACTGCAGATAAAGAACATCTGCTGGAGTGCTTGGAACAGAAGCTGAGGGAGATGGAACTGCTTTGCCAGCAAAAGGAGAAGGATGTCATTGAGACCCATCAGGCAAAGGAGGACTTGGAGAAGAGAATTGTTGAGCTTTATGTTGAGAAAGATCAACTGATTGAGTGTCAGCAGAAGTTAGACCTATTGAGGAAGGAAAGGGACCACTTTTCTGCTGAAGTGACATCTCTCAAAGGGGATATATGCCGTTCCCTAGAAAATGAACGACAGAAACAACAGGAAATTTCTGTGCTGGAGGCTAACTACAATGCTTTAAAGGAAAACTTGGCTGCTCTTCAGAGCCAGTTGGTGGAGGTCACAGCTACCGCTTCTCAGAAAGATTCTGAGCTTCTCTTGCTTCAACAGGAGCTTGCCCAACAAGAGACCCTGAGAAAAAGTGCTCAGGAGCTTGAGACAGTCAAGTGTGAAGAATTTGAGAGAAGGGTGAGTGAGCTTCAAACCAAGATTCAAGAGGTTTCCGCTCTGTCCTGTGAGAAAGAAGCTCAGGTAATTTCACTTCAAAATGAGATAAAGGATCAGCAGTTGAGAGCAAAACAAACTGAAGATGATCTCAACAAAAAGCTAGAAGAGAAGCTTGGCTCCCTTCAAGGAGATCTAGATGCTGCCAATTCTGTTGTTGCAGAAAAAGAACGATTGCTGGAGTCCTTGGAACAGAAGCTGAGGGAGATGGAACAGCTTTGCCAACAAAAGGAGAAAGATGTCCTTGAGACCCATCAGGCAAAGGTGAACCTGGAAAAGAGGATTGTTGAGCTTTATGTTGAGAAAGATCAACTGATTGAGTGTCAGCAGAATTTAGACCTAATAAGGAAGGAAAGGGACAACTTTTCAGCTGAAGTGACATCTCTCAAGGAGAAAATATGCCATTCCCTAGAAAATGAACAACAGAAACAACAGGAAATTTCTGTGCTGGAGGCTAACCACAATGCTTTGAAGGAAAACTTGGCTGCTCTTCAGAGCCAGTTGGTGGAGGTGACAGCTACCGCTTCTCAGAAGGAATCTGAGCTCCTCTTGCTTCAGCAGGAGCTTACCCAACAAGAGACCCAGAGAAAAAAGGCTCAGGAGCTTGAGACAGTCAAGTGTGAAGAGTTTGAGAGAAAGATGAGTGAGCTTCAAGCCAAGATTAAAGAGGTTTCTGCTCTGGCCTGTGAGAGAGAAGCTCAAGTAATTTCACTTCAAAATGAGATAAAGGATCAGCAGTTGAGAGCAAAACAAATTGAAGATGATCTCAACAAAAAGCTGGAAGAGAAGGTTGGCTCCCTACAGGGAGATTTAGATGTTGCAAATTCTGTTGCCGCAGATAAAGAACAACTGCTGGAGTCCTTGGAAAAGAAGCTGAGGGAGGTGGAACTGCTTTGCCAGCAAAAGGAGAAAACTGTCATTGAGGTGCATCAGACCAAAGAGGCCCTGGAGAAGAGGATTGTTGAGCATTATGTTGAGAAACAACAGCTAAATGAGTGTCAGCAGAATTTAGACATCTTGAAAAAGGAACGAGATCAAATGTCAATTGAAATAACATCTCTTAAAGAGGAAATCAACAGTTACCAGGAGAGTGAAATGCAGAAACAACATGAGAGGTCTCTTATAGAAGTTGAATGCAACACATTAAAGGAGAACCTGGCTGCCGTAAAGGTGCAGTTGGTGGAGGTGACATCTACATGCTCACAAAAGGAATCAGAGTTTCTCTTGCTGAAAAATGAGCTTCACCAACAAGAGATCCTTAGAAAAACAGCTCAGGAACTTGAGACAGCTAAGTGTGAAGAGCTTGAGAGAAAGGTGAGTGACCTTCAGGCTAAAATCCTTGAAGTGTCTACTCTTGCTTCTGAGAGGGAAGCCTGTGTGACTTCTCTTCAAGAAAAGATGACTGATCATCAGTTGAGGGCCAAACAGTCTGAAGATGATCTCCGCAGGGAGCTGGAGGAGAAAATTAGAACCTTACAGGTGCAGCTGGAAACTGCCGGTCATCGTGCTACAGAAAAAGATCGTCTCCAGGAGTCTTTGGATGAGAAGGTGAGGGAGATGGAGCAGTTGTGTCAACAAAATGAAAAGGATATCTTTGAGACACATCAGGCAAAGGAGGACCTGGAGAGGAGAATTGTTGAGCTTCTTGATGAGAAACAACATTTGAATGAGTGCCAACAAAATTTGGAAACAATGAGAAAAGAAAGAGACCACCTGTCAGCTGAAGTAACATCACTCAAAGAGGAAATCTGCCATTACCAAGAGAATCAAGTGAAAAAACAACAGGAAATGTCTGTTTTAGAGGTTGAACACAACACATTAAAGAAGAACTTGGATGCTCTTAACAACCGATTGGTGGAGGTGACAACTATAGCTTCACAAAAGGATTCTGAGCTTGCCTTGCTTCAAAATGAGCTTTCCCAACAAGAGTTCCTTAAAGAAAATGCTCAAGTGCTTGAGAAGAATGTTAGTGAACTACAAGCTAAAATACTAGAGGTTTCCACTCTTGCCTCTGAGAGGGAAGCTCAAATAAGTTCACTTCAAAATGAAGTGAAAAATCAACAATTAAGTGCCAAACAGTCTGAAGATGATCTCCGCAAAGAGCTGGAGGAAAAGATTGGAATTTTACAGGGACAATTTGAAACTGCCAGTTGTGATGCTGCAGAAAAGGATAGCATCCTGAAGTCTGTGGGCCAGAAGCTGAAAGAGATGGAAGTGCTGTATCAGCAAAAGGAGAAAGATGTTCTTGAGTCACATAAAGCAAAGGTGGACCTAGAGAAGAGGATTGTTGAACTTCTTGATGAGAAGCAACAACTGAATGAGTGCCAACAGAATTTGGATACAATGAAGAAGGAAAGAGACCACCTGTCCTCACTTAGCCAGTCTCTACAGAGAGAATGTGATGCATCCCAGAGAATTCGAGCTGAGCTGGAGTTAAAGGTAGAGGAGCATAGTGGCTCCATCCTTGCTCTTAAAAAGGCTGCTCGACAGTGGGAAGAGCAGAATCAGGAACTTTTGGAGCAACTGAAAATAAAGTCAGAAGCAGTAGAACACTACAAAGCACAGGTCTGGTTTGATTTTTGTCCCTTGTACCCTAATTACTAGATACTATTTGATACACCTCTTTAAAGGAGAATCGTTTTAAATGGTAGTCTTGGGGTTTTTTTCAGGTGGAGAAGGCAATAACTCACTATAATGGTAAAAAGCAGCTGTTGGTGGAGGCTCAGGAGATGAACAAGAATCTTGAGGACTCGCTGGAGGCCAGCAAGAGGGAGGTCAAAGCTCTGGAGACAGAGATGACATTGGCTCGCATGGAACTAGACCAGGCAAAGACTAAAGAGAAGAGCCTTGTAACCAAAGTTAATAGCTTGGAGGCTCAGGTTAGTTTTTAAATGTTTATAGTAATGCCATAATTTTTTTATTCAGACCTGTATTGGTCCAAGATGTCCATACAACACAGTGAATTACAGAAGAAAATTGTAAGATAAATGATATCAGAATTACCAAATATTGACCGAATGAATTTTGGTCAACAGTTGTATTAAGTTTAGAGTCTTTGAAATACTTTTGCCTAGTCTCAATTTGGTGTTTGTTTGCTTTAGGTGGACTTTGCTAACAGACAGCTGAGAGAGCACAAAAAGATTGAAGTTGATATTGAAAAGGTGAGACACAGGGACAATCTGTACATGAGAGGCGCAGAAACACGGCAGGACACCAGCACAGATAGCTTGGAGCTGAACGATTCACTCAATCCTGACAGGTAAATGCGTAAACCCAATCTACCTTTATCATGCAGAGTTGTTTTCCAGGTTACTCATGTTTTTTCCTCACTTTGGCAGTCATTCGGCAATGCCCGGTGAGTCCAGCACTCCGTTGGTACGTAGCTCTGAGCGTTTGGCTGCTAAACGTCGTGCCCTGGGCTCAGAATCCCTTGAGACTCTCTATTTCACACCTATTGGTCACCAAGGCAACAAGCGAAAAGGTGATCGAAATGATGCCATTGAACGCAAACTGGAGACAAGTATCACTTCTTTTGGTGATCTTGTAGTCGACTCCACTAAGAAACTCACGGCCTCAGCCCGCAGGCGACGCACTACACAGGTTATCAACATCACCATGGCCAAGGTAAGGGACGCTCAAAGTTAATCTGCAACTCGGATTTTGCTGTTTATACCTAACTCGCATTTATGCATTTTGCATATCCAAATAAAGAAAATGTATCTAAAGAAAGATCTTGTGTGCGTACCTGCTGTACTAGAGGATAAAGATTAAGATTACGTTTTTGTTTGTTTAGAAGGCACTAGAAAGTGTTGAAGGGGAGGAGTCATTTTCTAGTCTGCATTCTGCCCGATCTCAACCCAACCTGGCAACACAACACCCACGACCTTTCTCCTTGGACCTCTCCGAGGAAAGTGCTTTATCAAAAACCGACAAACTTCAAAGTCTTCCTGGATATCGCAGAAGTGCTGTGCACAACGTTGTCCCAGCACGAGGTACATTTTTGCACCTAAGTAAATAAGTTAGTTTTTAGACGTCCATGGCTTGAGGGACACAGTGTGATTTTGTTGTAGCACATTGTTGACTGTGTTTGTGTTGTGTAGCCACCAGTACATTCTGTATCGGGGCAGAGAATGAACCAGAGCACGCTGCCGATGACTGGATGCGCATCGCTGAACTTCAGGCACGAAACAAATCCTGCCTGCCTCACCTGAAGAGCAGCTACCCGCTGGAGTCCAGGGTAATAAAGAGTTATATTACACTTATTCATCCCTGTTTTCCTTTCCTTTGCTCCAAAACATGAACCACTGTCTACAGATGTGGGAATGTTGGTTTGATTTCAGTCTGCTTTACTTATCAATACAATAAACAGGCATCAAACAAGCCCACATATCTGGATAACTTCAACGTTGAAGTTTCAACTGGGATGCAACACGCGTCCTGAAAAGTGAAGCCAAAACATTTCAATCTCCCCCTGGTGGCTGGCTGCAGTATAGGTCATTAACCTCGCCCTCTCCATGTAAACCAATCGGACGAGAGCTAAACGTAAAAATCAAAATTCACTTTAAAACATTCCCAGAGATGTTATTTCAGTTGACTACTTGATTTGTGTTTTTGAGTCAAATGGGGAAATGGGCAGGGCCTTACAACCTTTGGTCCACTTTACAATTGCTACTGCGCAGACTCCAAATGACATCATTGTGGATATTTTTGGGATATATATTGGCTTTTTTTACAATGGAAGTCTACGTGTTGTCCATCTTTTTTATAGTCTAGGTTTCAACTCATTAACTCTCAATGCTTTTTTAGATCCGGTTTGTTGTCTCGGATGATGCTAGTTTTCAACCTTTTTTTTTTATGAAATTAAAATCTACACTGTTCACCTTTTTTAGCCCAGTCTGGGACTTCCCTCGTTCACCATAACAGATGATGACATGCGGATGGGTGATCCAGATGAGACGATTCGGCGTGCGTCCATGATACCGGGTCAGATTCTGGAGTCCCTCAACTCTCGACGCTACTCTCTGGCACCTGGAACAAGCTCAAACCAGGCTCATGCACAATCGCAGCCCCAACGCTCCACCATGTTACCCGGTCAGATCCGATCCAGCACTGCTGCTCACCGGGCTGCACAGGACACAAAAACAACCGCACCCACGCGAGCATCAGCAAATACACGCAGCCCGTTGGCTCCCAAACGCCCTGGGTCCCAGTTGCAAGGCCCTGATACACCTGAGGTACACAAGAATGGCTATACTTGCTTATAATTTTTTTTTTACACGATTATCATTAACTAAAAATAATTTTACACAGACAAAGAAGTTGGCAAGCTGCTTCCCACGACCAATGACGCCCAAAGGCAGGCATGCCAACAGTCAAAACAGACCTCCAAACTCTCCCGTATGTAATCTTTGTGTGTTAATAACCAATGTTTTAGATTTGATTAAAGCTTTAGTGCTAGGTTAGAGAAAAGTTTCAAGTGAAAACAATCCAGCGTGTGTGTCATAAGAGAAATATTTCTTTAATTCATTTCAAGGTTGACCGAAGACAATCTCTCATGTTCACCGTGGTGAATACTCCAAAGACCAACAGTCGCGGTGACAGCAGACTGCAGAGAGGCCTCAACAAGCTGCGCAACAGCGCCCGAAAATCTCCCGCAGTGGCCAGTCGAGCACTGCGATCTGCAGTTAACGGCAGATCTCCTATAGACTCAACTCGAGGAAAATCACCCCGAAACAAGTCTCCCAAATCTTCTAATGCCAAAAAGGTACAAAAGCATTTTAATGGAATTTATCTCTGAATACAGGATTTGATGAAGATACAGATAGTTGCTCATGATTATTTATAGTTAGTGTAGGTCAAGAAATTGCACATGTGTATAAAAAATCCTTTGTGTTTGTTTAGGCATTACAGTGACCCTCTGTTCTGACAGATTTATACTGAGTGTGTATGTATTTGATGTTTTATGGATTGGGTGTCTCTTGGCTGTCTGTGTAGCATCTGCTAAGTGCTTAAATGTAAATATCTGTGGGTTGAGTTTATCTACCATTGGTTTCCGCTGCACTGGTGGTTGCGGTTGTGAGTTTTAAATATGTTTGGTGGTGGAAGTGCACTCACTTGAGATCAGTTATCACTTGGGTCTCCCATCATCTCACCTGACTCAAACTACTTTATATATGCAAAGATCCTTAAGGAGCATCTTGTATGTATAGTGTAATGTCTAGATTGAACAGTATGTGAAATTTATTATAATGAAAAATCTTCTTTCCACAGATTAAATTCAGGATGAAAGTTTAAATCGAAGATTCCACCCAAAGTCTGCCTTCATTCATCTGGGTTTTAAAGACAACTATTCACTTTCCTTTTGTGATTTGTTTCTGTTCTTTACACATCATCTTTTGTTTTAATTGTTTATTGTCCTGTCTGTTTCATTTAATAGGTTTTATATGTATTATATTTAAATGTATTTCTTTTTTTCTTTTGAGAATAAAGTTCTTTATGCCACATGTGCTGATGAGATTTTCACCCTTTGCTACATATTGTATAGCATTAACAAAATCATGTGCATTTATTTTGATATTTAAGTTAACATTTATTTGTATATATATTTTTTACTTTAGCTTCCCATCCTGGTTTAATGTGCAGGGATAACTACAGGTTAGCAAGCAGTGATGTATGTGTTTTTCAATTTGGTATATTAAAAGTGGGGAATTAGCAGAATAAGAAAAGCAGGGTTTCATAATAGTCAAACCAGATTAAAAACAGTTTTGATAATATGCACCCGAATACTATAATCCGGTGTCCTCATTTTATAATCTATAATAAATAAATATAAAATAGATTGAAAAATAAATATGATATGGACATAAAAATATATTTATTTATTAATTTAAAAGTTTAAATTTCCATCCATCCATATTTATTTATTTATTTTTCAATCTATTTTATTAAGATACAAACAGAAAATATAGGAAATATGTAAAAAAAAATTCAGGACTAAATGTCGTCTTTAGGCCTCAGCGGTGTTTCGTGTGACCTCTCTTGGCACTAAACACATCTTGAGCATTTTTGAGCAGAATGAAGTAAAAAGACAAAATTCTATAAAATTAGGATTTAATTTTATTTAGGTTTAAGAGATCCTGTAGTTTCCTGCTACTGCTCAAGTGGAATGGGAGTTTTCCCTAAAGACACATCAGTTTACATTTTTATACAGTTTTTAATACGATATACACATTTTCTGGATGTATTCTAATAAAGAGACTGAGAAACAATTATATATGATCACTGTAACATTGCAAAAAACAGCAAATCTAATTCTGGCATTGAAATATATTACAATATAAGGAATGTCTCCAAAATTATTAGTCAAGAAATAAAAGCTAAATAAATAAATGCTTGACTATCGTGAGTTTTCACAATTCCTTATGACAACAAATAACTTTTCATGGCACGTTTTAGTCCCGCATGTAGATCATAAGACATTGAAATTTAAACATTATTGTGCTTTTACCCACAAAATCATACGGTCCTGTGTTGCCTTGTCCAATATGGCGGCGAAGTTGACGTTTCGCAGCAGCGAGTGCTCAATGCGGCGTGTGTATTGTTTGTGTATCTAATATTTAATTGGCTCCAGAGCTGCGCTTGAATGTTTCTATTGGCTGCATTATCTACGACAGCCACTGAAAAGAAAGGAAAGCGCATTACGTCATCAAATATAAACGGCTGTTCAACCAACCACACCGTCTCGAACGATTGTTTCACCTGTTTGGTAAGTGTTAGTAGCGTGGTAAAGAAGTAAAACGGAGTTTAGCAATTTACGTAATATATTTATAAAAATAAATGTGAAAATTAACATGTTCAAATAATTACAAAATAGTATTTTTTGCATAACTTATAAGGGAATTATTTTGTAACATAATAACATTGCAAACGTGTGTTCTTCAGTTCTCAAACATACAATCAAACTTGATCAATGTGTTCAATACAGATTATTTAGAAGTGAAAGTCTCAAACAAATGACACCTGTGTACCTGCTGTATGAACAACATAAACCTAACCTTTCATGCACATGTAGAAAAAACGAAATGCTTTTTTGCTTTATGTTGTAAATAAATATGCCTGTACTTTACATTTTTATTTTAGTTGATGTGTTAAACGCAAAAATGTTTTTAATGCAGTTTGCAACATAAACTTGGGGATCATGGAGTTAAGTGATGTGAAGGAAGCGGCTCTGTTGTCATGGGTAAGTTATTTCTCTCTTAATCTGACATCTCATTATGTTTTATATGACCAGTGGTTAGAGAGTCGAATTTGTAGCCAGATAGTCTTGCGGCTGGCGGATTGACAGTGGCGGGGGTGTGTGTGTGTTCATTACTCACTGGACGGGTTAATTGTAGGGTTGCAGAATTCTAGGAATTTTAGAAACTTCCCATGGAAATTACACGAGAATATATGGAAGTTGTGGTTGACGTCAAAGTTCCGCGAGGGCGATTTAAAAGCAACTCCTCCGTATGATTTCGCGAATCGCTCTCGCGGTACTTTGACGTCATCCGACTATGGATTCTTGCGGCGCCGCATGAAGTCGAACAAGTCTAACGTTTGTATAAATTACCCAAAATGTACAGACATTTTTCTTTAATTCCAACTTGGAATATTTCCGAAATTCCCGAGCTTTGCAACCCTGGTTAAATGCAAGGTCATATTCCAAGTGTGGGTAACCATATTGGTCATTTGAATTTAGGTAAACGGCTTGTGTCCAGAGGAACCCGTTTGGAAAATCCTTAAAATTAAGGATGGACAACTCCGGAGGTTTGCCTACAAAGTGTGAGTTGGGGATGTTGATGCTCTTGCTTGGTTAAATTTGAAACGCCTTCAAACTCTTATGATAAATTTTAAATGTGTTTTTTTGTTCTTTGTATTTTGTTTGTTGTGTGTATTTTCTTTAGATGTGGGAAAATGTCTTGTGAAACGTTGTTGGTGCCACCATTTTCAGAGACTATTAAAATCATTTTCAACATACTGATGGGTGAGTTTTTAAAATCACATGCATCTAAAGGTAAAGTTTACCCTGAAACACAAATTCTAAGATATTCTTAAATGTTATACAAGAATTGTAGGTGAACTATTTGACTTCCTGTTTGTTTGGAAGTTGAATATGAAGTTGTCCTATAGTGAGGTTTGCGGTTAGATGGTGGAGGGTGATAATAGCTCAGTGGTTAAAGCAGCTGGGCTGCCGATGCAAAGGTTGCATGTTCGATCCCAGGCGTTCAGCAATTTGTGCAAATCCATTCATGTGGAAACGTCATACAGACATTAAAATTAGTAAACTGTGGTTTGTCCTAATGTGACTGCCGATCAAAGCTGTGCTGTAGTCCTGGACGCCACACAGAGTGATGCTGGTTCCTACCGACAGGGCCTGTCGAGTGCATGGGTTCTCTGTGCGATGGTTCCACACATTTATTTACAAAACAAAATTTTTTATTTGTTTTATCTTTGAGTATAACATCTCTCCTTCATTTGCAGACGAATTTGTCTTTAACAGAGGACAAAGTGCAGTTATCTCTAAGAAGATAAATGAAGGAATTGAACTTGAGCTTCAGCTCGCCAAGGTGTGCCATTTTCTCCATATAAGAAACCAGTTTTTGGATGTATAATTGTATTCAAAATTGAACACATTTCAAATATATGTTTGTGTATGTGCACAGGTGGTTCTTGTCCTCTGTTATTGTGATTTTAAAATAAACAACATGATTCCTGATTTAGACGTCAAGACTGAGGTTGAGTATCATTTTGTTGAATGATCTGCTTCGTATATCTACTGCATGTGCAATATACTTCTCATTTTTGACTGTACATCTGTCTTATGTCAGCTGATGATCTCATCGATGTTTCGCTTCGTAAAAGATGACGTTGATGGTCTGTCTTTAGATGAATGCCTAGATAAGTTTCTAACCAAAGACTGTAAGCATCCATGTTTGTTACTTTCATTGTTCACTATGCTATTGAAAATCTTGCATATTAATTGTTAATATGTTAAAACATCCACTGAATAACATTAAAGTGAATGGTCTTTCTTTTTGTAGGCGTCTTGCATTTATCCTCTAGTAGTGAGTGCAGCATCAATTCATCATTTTGTACCGGTGATGAGTCTCCATTCTTCGGCTGGTTTCACGGTCCTCCCAGAGACGGAGACCAACTAGAAAAAGAGCTGGCCAATCAGATTAGCATCATCCCTGAGAAAGGTATCAGATAATTATTTTATGCATATGTTTTCTTTTCTCTTATTTTTAAACGACTTGTACAACATCTTGCTCACTGCAACTTTTTCTGCATTGAAATTTTATCCAACTAATAAATTTTGTTTTAATTCTATTAAATTTTATTTGCTTATATATTTATTTGTTGTGGCCTACGGGCACTATTTTATCACAATTCATATCTGTATTTAACGTGTGTTTGTTTTATTTGTCAGTTGCATCCATTTACATGATACTGTGACCCTGGTCTGAATCAGGCTAAAGTCTCATAATCTATTGATAAGTTTTGAAGCATCAAAGTTGAATATTTACTCATTGATTTTACTTAAATGTCAATCTTTAACATGATCTTACTCAGTCAATATTAAAGAGCACCTATTTGATTGCTAAAAACAGAGTTGTTTTGTTTATTTATTATAATATAATGTGTTCACATGGTTTATGGTTAAAAACAAAATTTTCACGTACTGTACATTTTTGTAGCACCAAATTTCACTTGATCTGAAAAGCACTTTGTCCCTGATTGGCCAGCTTATCTGTACGTTGTGATTGGCCTGCCCTGAATACTTATGACGTCAGACAGAAATATGACGCTCCTTAAAATGTTTAAAAGATTCGCTCACAATGCTATGCTAGCAGGAGTTAACCTACAGACTGAGTCTGAAGCGCAAGGAATTATGATAATGTCGGTCGTGTCTACATCACCAATCCCAGGAAGTAAACTGTTGCCTACAATCCATGTGTTTGTTGTAGTCCAAGAAAAGAGATTTACTCTGCAGATGATAATTGACTTTGCAGTTTGTGCCTTTTGAATATCGTTAACATGTACTAATACAAACACACCAAAGGAAATGTAAAAACGTGAATCGGACAATAGGTGCTCTTTAAAGATATATCAAGGTCATATTTACACAGACTAGGACACATGTTGTCATCTTAATGAATAAATAAAGTTTTGTATGTGTTAAATCTTCAGATGGTATCATCTCTCAACTGCAGCACCGAATGGATCATCTCCTACAAAAAATAGGAGAATTTGAGAAGGGCCATGATGTATATCAGCTGGAACTTCAGGAGAAGAAAGAATGGTGAGACGGTTCACCATCATTGGGCCATCATTGGGGACCTCAAAGAGCATCTTTTAATCTTCGATTGAGAAACTTTAGTTTCTCTTTGTGTTCAAAATCTGTGCTTATTTACAACTTATGTGCATAACTTGAGAAAATTCTTTACTCACCCCCATGTCATCGAAGATGTTTGTCTGTCTTTGTTCAGTCGAGAAGAAATTATTTTTTTAAGGAAAACATTCTAGGATGTCATTTTTTTTCTCCATATAGTGGACTTTAGTGGACTTCAGCAGTTTAGTTTCGGTGCACCTTCAAAGGACTCTAAACGATCCCAAACAAGGCATAAGGGTCTTATCTAGCAAAACAATTATCCCCCCCAAAAAAATATGTACTGTAAAACCACAATTTTTCATCTTGCACTAGCCTTATGATCCGCTAGCGTGACCTTGTGTGTTATATAATCATGTCAAAAGGTCACACCTTACATATTTACATACGTTCTCTACCCTTGTAAACACTGGAGCGGCAGTTTCACATACGTCATGCGTGACCTTTCAACGTGATTATGTGATGCCTAAGGTCACGATGGCGCATCACACCGCTAGTGCAAGACGAGAATTTGTGGTTTAAAAGTGTTTTTTTTCCAAACATTATCTTTTTCCTAAATAAGACCCTTATGCCTCAGCTGGGATTGTTTAGAGACCTTATACCTCAACAGTTTGCGGTTTCAAAAGTCCACTATATGGAGAAAAATCCTGAAATGTTTCTTCAAAAAAACTATTTTCGAATGAACAAAGACGGACAAATTTTAGAGTTTGAGTAAATTATCAGAATTATTTAAAGTGGAAATTCCACATTTTTCTATTTTACAGTCTTCTCCAAAGAGTGCACGAGATTGTAAAGCAATGTCAAGATTTCAAAACCAGCAGCTCTCAGAAAGAAATCAAGATTAATGAGCTGAGAGAGGAAAATGCAACTCTTGCTGCTCAGGTGAGATTCTGCTTTTCTGTCCGACTTAAAATGGTTTGTTCAGATTCAGTCGAGTCTTATCCGTCTCTGCTCCTGGTCAGGTCCAAAATGCTTTTGCCCAGCTGAAAAGAGCTGAGGAGGAGATTGCTAAACTCACACTGGCTTGTGAAATGTCTCGGTCTAAATGGGAGAATGAGCTGAATGAAGCTGTCACACAGAGGGTAAATCATTATAGTACTTGTGTGTTATACTTCTCTTATTTGTTTGTCAGTGTTCCTGTAGCCTTATTTGTTGCATCGTATTCAAGCTGCTATTTGGCAGACAGACAGACGGACAGGAAAATACAAAGACAGACAAACAGACAGGAAAATACAAAGACATACGAATCCGAAGACGCAGACGCACAGGATAGGAAAATGGACAGACAAGACAGGAAGACACAGACAAACATACAGATAGATAGGAAGACGTACGGACAGGAAGACGCGCAGACAGACAAATTGGAAGACGATCAGACAGACAGGAAGACGCACAGACATACAGATAGACATGAAGACATATAGGAAGATCCAGACAGACAGGAAGACACGCAGACATACGAATTCGAAGACGCACCCACAGACAGGCAGACACAGATAGGAAGATGTGCAGACACGCAGACGGACCGACATATGGACAGGAAGACACGCAGACGGACAGGAAGACACGCAGACGGACAGGAAGACACGCAGACGGACAGGAAGACACGCAGACGGACAGGAAGACACGCAGACGGACAGGAAGACACGCAGACGGACAGGAAGACACGCAGACGGACAGGAAGACACGCAGACGGACAGGAAGACACGCAGACGGACAGGAAGACACGCAGACGGACAGGAAGACACGCAGACGGACAGGAAGACACGCAGACGGACAGGAAGACACGCAGACGGACAGGAAGACACGCAGACGGACAGGAAGACACGCAGACGGACAGGAAGACACGCAGACGGACAGGAAGACACGCAGACGGACAGGAAGACACGCAGACGGACAGGAAGACACGCAGACGGACAGGAAGACACGCAGACGGACAGGAAGACACGCAGACGGACAGGAAGACACGCAGACGGACAGGAAGACACGCAGACGGACAGGAAGACACGCAGACGGACAGGAAGACACGCAGACGGACAGGAAGACACGCAGACGGACAGGAAGACACGCAGACGGACAGGAAGACACGCAGACAGACACAGGAAGATGTAGACAGACAGACAGGTAGACGCAGACCCAGACAGACAGACACAAGCAGACACGGATAGGAAGATGTGCAGACACGCAGACGGACCGACATATGGACAGGAAGTCATGCAGACAGACGGACAGGAAGACACGCAGACAGACACAGGAATACGTAGACTGACAGACAGAAAGACATAGACAGACAAACAGACGGACGGACGGACAGACAGAAACAAGCAGACCCAGACGGACAGACAGAAACAAGCAGACCCAGACGGACAGACAGAAACAAGCAGACCCAGACGGACAGACAGAAACAAGCAGACGTAGACGGACAAACGGACGGACGGACGGAAACGGGCAGACACAGACAGACAGAAATGGACAGACAAAACTTTGAACAGCTTTTGCCATCCAGTCATAAATAAGAATAAATCGCTAGGATCCATTTAACACTATGAAGTTGTAATGTTTAAAATTGTCTGTTGTCAGGCTTTGACCAAAATTGAGAGCCTCCAGATAAAAGTTCTGGAACTGACTGAGCAAATATCCTCGAAGGATGATGAAATCAGGAAATTAAGTAATTGGAATGACTCTCTAAACCATGAGGTGAAGCTTGTGAAGGATCAAAATGTTGAAATAAATGAAGTGATCAAATCAATTCGGAAAGACCATGAGGATACTATTAGGAAACTTCAGCAAGAACTTCGCTGTGCTGCTTTTACTGCATCAAAGAAACAGGAAGACATTATGGTTCTGTCAGCTGAAGTAACACATCTAAAAGAAAAGATCTGTCACTACAATGAAAACAAACATCAGAAGCATCTGGAGTTTTCTGTTTTAGAGGCAGAACACAAAGTGCTGATGGAAAACATGACCTCTCTTCAGAGCCAGTTAGCTGAGGTTAAAACTATGAGTGCCCAGAAGGAATCTGAGCTCCTCTTGCTTCAGCAGCAACTTTGCCATCAAGAAACCCAGAGAAAAACAACTTTGGAGCTTGAGACAGCCAGGTGTGAGGAGCTTGAGAAGACTGTGAGTCAACTTCAGGCAAAAGTCCTAGAGATCTCCTCTGTTGCCTCTGAGAGCGAAGCTTGTTTGACTTCTCTTCAGAATGAGATGAAGGATCAAGAGAGGCTTAGAGCTCAACTGGAGCTGAAGGTGGAGGGACAAAGTGTCTCCATCCTTGGTTTAAATGATATTGCCATAAAATGGAAGCAGCAATGTAAACAGCTTTTGGAGACGGTGAAGATGATGTTGGAGAAAATCAATCATTACAACTATATCAAACAGCAGCTGGTGAAGGCTCAGGAGATGAACAAGTCTCTTATGAACTCCCTAGAGGCCAGCAGGAGAGATATCGAAGCTCTGAAGACCGAACTGACACTGGCTCGCATGGAACGAGACCAGGAGAAGGACAAAGTCGAAAGCTTGCAGACTCAAGTTAGTTTACAAATAATTGATGATTAAGAAGTGAGACTTGTCTGCTGGAGTCTTCTGTGTAATATTGTGTAATTCCATGTTTAAGGTAAACCTTTCTGTCCGGCGTCTACAAAAACAGAGGAGGGTGAATGATGACATCGACTACCTTAGAGTCCCATTTGAATGGCAGGACAACAACAAGTTCAATGATTTGCTCAATTCTTACAGGTAACTAAACAAATCCACAGATAACTCTGAGTTTAGAGCAGACTTGCAGTCTTTTTTCTTTTCTAGCCATTTGGCACCGTCTGGTGAGACCAGCACTCTGCAGGTATGTTACTCTGAATGATGCATTGGTCAACTGAGGTGATGCCTGCTGGGATACACACATCTGTTTTCTCATTCTCTGCACCTGGTCTTACTTGGACTGAAGTGGACTCTTTTGGACATGGGTGTCCAATCCTGCTCCTGGAGGGCCGGTGTCTCTGCATGGTTTTGCGCCAACCCTAATTGAACACACCTGATCCAGCTTATCAAGGTCTTCCTAGGCAGACTGGATCAGGGGTGGGCATGGGGGGCCGCTGTCCTGCGGGGTTTGGCTCCGGCCCTGATCGAACATACCTGAAAATCCTAATCAAAGGCTGCAGGATTACTTGGAAATGACATTCGGGTGCGTTTGGTCGGGGTTGGAGCTAAACTTTGCAGGACAGTGGCCCTCCAGGACCAGGAATTCCCACCCCTGGACTGGATGCTTTCAGACAGGTGTGTTGAGGGAGGTTTCAGCTAAACCCTGCAGAGGACTGGCCCTCCAGGACCAGGTTTGGAGTCTGGTCACCCCTGCTTTGGGGTTTTTAAGCTCTGGTGATGTAGACACATGCCATCTTTTTCTTATACACATTGTTGTGCATTTCTTACCCCTTTTCTTTTGGTAATCGATGGAGCTATTAAATTGTTTTTTTTCATGGTTGTGTCTAGAAGACACCGGGAAGTGTTAAAGCAAAGGAATCTGTTTGTAGTCCACCCTCTTCCCAATATCGGCGCAAACTGGCTGCCCAGCATTTCAGACCTGTCTCTACAAATCTCTTCAGGGGAAATGATGTAACCGCAACTTCATCTAAAACAAATGAACTTCAAGG
Source organism: Misgurnus anguillicaudatus (assembly GCF_027580225.2). NCBI lineage: Eukaryota > Metazoa > Chordata > Actinopteri > Cypriniformes > Cobitidae > Misgurnus > Misgurnus anguillicaudatus. Next base: position 39,784,141 of record NC_073360.2, on the reverse strand, counting down.
TCTGTCCAAATTTTGCAGAAATATTATACATTAAACATCTCTACAACTACTTGCTTTTAGTCACACTCAAACCCCATTCACACAGCACTTTGGTCCCAGAAAACTTGCCTAAAATTGGCAGAGAGGGTTCTGTGTGAACACACACATCTTGTAAATGTTCTGCTATCGCTCCTGTAAAGAGGACTAAGTAGCATTGCCGTAACATTAACGGAAAGCATTCTGTGTGAACGAGTCAGAAACAAATCTGTTGGGTGCGAGCTATAGTGAAGATCATTCCATCAAGAAGTTATGGGTCAGCTCTTTGACACAGGGATTTACATGCAGATCAGCATTCATGACGACATCTTGAATAATTGCTGTATTAGGGGACCTTTAACACTATGTAGCACATATTAAAATAATTGGCCAGTACTGTAGATTGAAATTTGGTATCTGTCTTGTGCTGTACTGTTGGTATGTTCTGTATCGGGCAGAGAATGAAACAAAACACGCTGCAGATGACTTGATGCGCATCGCTGAACTGCAGGCACGAAACAAAGCCTGCCTACCTCACATGAAGAGCAGCTACCCGCTGGAGTCCAGGGTAATAAAGTTAGCTGGCATATTCATCTGTTAAAGGGGCAATAAGTAGGATTTTAAGTGTTTTGTTAATCAAAATCAATGACTTTATTCATACGTGTCCTCTGTGTCAAATGACCTCTGCTAGTGATCTGACTTTTCTTTGTAAGCTTAGAATTTCTCCTCTTTACTTGCATTGAACGGGTAAGTCCAAGGAGGCATCCATGTCGTTCCCCCATACTGATAAACTATAATAACAGAGAGGGACAAAAAGCACTAGCGTTGTGGAAACGTGTTGGTAGGCGTTTTCATTCAGAACACGTGAACCAGCTGCAACGAACAAGGAGATCAGCGATTACATAACGGCTACCGTAGTTGCAACACGCATTTGGAAAGGGGAGGCACTAGAAAGCACTGTTCGTTTGAATGCAAATTACAATTCCACCACTAGATGGGGGTAAATCCTACTTATTGCCCCTTTAACCTTTCTTCTAGCTGTTACTACTTTTATAATCATCTTGACATGCACCATCAATGCCTTGAGGTAAGACGCAGCATGAGACTGAAATAAAGCTGTTCTTCTGCTTCTATAGCATAATATGGGAATTCCATCTTTAACATTAACGGATGAACACCTGCGTATGGGTAGCCCACAAGAGACCATTCAACATGCTGCTTCACACCTACGTTCATCACAAAAGATGCATAGCTTGCATGATCGAAATCGCTTTGGATCCCAGCGAGCAGCCACACCTGAGGTATGACAAGTAAAAAGCAATATTTTCTGTTTTATTTGGTGTCTACACTCTTTGTATGGGGGGCATAGTAACACTTAAAAACCTTTAGGAGGAGCATACAGTATAGATACTAATGCTGTTTTTACAGATGAATGAGTCGACAAGCTGCTTCTCTCAGACGACTGTAAAGGGCAGGCATGAGAACATGCATCCAGTCTGTAAGGTGAGGTAGTTTGTTTCGAGTATCTAATATAATAATTTGAACATACGCCACTATATACTTTTTTCTAAGACAACATCTGCTGCACAAAAAATGTAGTCTTTCTTACTTTTTTGCTAGGCTAAGCAAAAGCAACATGTGGTGTTCACGATTCCTAATACTCCACAGCCCCGCAGAGGTGGGACTTTGCTGCATCGTGGAAGGATCTTTAAGAACTCCTGCAAATCTGCCACCGCTTCCAGTCACATCCTCCGCTCAACGCTGAGAAAGTCTCCATGTAGCAAACCTTATGTGAAGAAGGTAAGTAAGCCTGAAGCTTATCTGCCAGCAACACATCAGTGTGTAGGACACAGACTTCACATTCACCTTAACAATACACACAAGCAGGTTGTTCTTATTTGACTTAATAAGCAGTTGGCAAACTTATTGACAAAGTATAAGCTCGTAATAGTGGGTGTCTCTTACATGTCTTTCTGTGGCTGAGTTCAGTGCAATGCCTCGCTTTGATTGTTATTTGTTGATTTGGCTTATATTTAGACTGTTATTTCTATAGACGGGTTGCAGGTTTACAAACATTACAGGGTGCGTGCGCATCCAGGAGGCAGAAAGCCCGATTGGTGAGCTGATCCACTACTGCAACAACCTTAATTATTGAAGCGTTCTTTATTGTTTGTATATAAATAAAACTTGATTTTAGTTGGATCTGTTTTTCTGTCTTTATTTTTGCAGTGTTACTGTGATACATGTATGAATTATAATGTTAGGCTAGTAACGTAATAGTCGCATCTACTGGTATGTTAACATCAGGCACCCAGCACTGACTCTGTTGGTATTATTTTCCATGCAACAACTCCTTGGCATTTTGACTTGCAGACACCGCTACGGCCTACAACACAATGCACATCTCTTCTTTCTGCCTCTCGGTTGCGCGCGCAACCAGTTAATGACGCCGCCGTGCAACCCATCAATATATTCACACTCTTCAGTGAGTTTATTTGGTGTATTGGTTGAGGCAACTTTCTCTGACAACTATTTTTGTCTCCACAGACTTCACACTAAATTGATGGCCTTTCCACCTCCAATTATATTTATTCATGTTTTTATTTTTTTTTTAAATAAAACAGTTTTGTTTTTGTTTTTTATTAGTTTTGCTTTAATAAAACACAAATCATGTAGTTTCCATGTAAAATGACTTACAGCTCCCCCATGTGGTTGAAATGTGCAACAGTGCCTGGTATCAGACAGTCTTCTGCAGGCAGGGGGAGGGGCGGGGCTGTGTGCTCTACCCTCCACCGCCACTTTCAGAGTGTGCTTGTAGCCGCTAGGAGGTTGCTCAGGTTGCAGCAACAGTACAATTTGTCCAGTTAAAACTTGTTCTATCACTAAAATAATTTTAGAGACATTATTTAAAGGTAAAAAAAACTACATAGTGTTGCTTTAAAGGTTAATTTTTCTGTTAACCATTGAAGGATCCTATCTTAGATCCTCACGTGCAGAATGTTTTTTTTAGTTTATTTCTAATCATTTATTTACAATCATTTTATAATCATTAGTTATCCATATAATTGTTTATTTGATTATTTAATATTATTTTATTATTATCCATTTCATTTTTATCATTTCTATCATATTTTCATTCATTCATTATTATATTTCTATATTTTATTATATTATTCATTATATTTCATGTCTTAATTTCATGGTGGTTCAGTTTCATAGAGCTGTTCTGTCTGTGTGTAAGCAAAGATGTATAAAGAGAATGTTTATGGAAGCCCAAGGTCTAAGGGATGATGCAGCTGAGCAATTTTGATATAACAGTGCATGCTGTATTCCTGGGTACACGAGGTTTGAACATTGAGACAGGCAACTGAAACTACTGTCCATAGAACCCAACTGTTCTATTATATCATCTAAAAACACATAACTTTTTGGTCTGGTTCTCAAAGAAACACCAGGGGCCTCATGTATACGCCAGGTCCCACGCAAAGGTTGTGATTTATAAAAAAAAAAAACTTGATGGGAGAATGGGCTTTCAGGGTGGGATATTAGGATGATTCATATACGCACACTTGTAGGTGATCTGTGATTTATAAAGGGGACATTGCTTTGTTTTATAGGTCTTCATAGTTTTTGGTGTATGCCATTTTTGGCTTTTGTGCGTGCGTAGGCTTTTGGTGGGAATCCTACGCACAGTTTTACACCTGGAGCCCCTGGGGTCTCATTTATAAAACTGCGTAGGATCCTTACTAAAAGTCTGTGTACACAAGCTAAAAATGGCATATGCCAAAAAATATTACGACTTCTAAAGGGAAAGTTGGCATTGTTTTATAAGTCACAGATCACCTGCAACTGTGTGCGTAGGTCATCCTCAGGTCCTACCCTGCAGGTCCGTTCTACATCGGGTTTTTTTTTTTTTGTGGATCGCATCCTTTGCGTGGGATCTGGCGTACGTATGTTTCCAGCCCCGTTTTGTGCGTACGCAAGCTTTATAAATGAGGCCCCTGGAGATGTTGCTTGGTATTCACACTATTCATGGCACAGACATCCCACATGCTGTCATCATCATCTCATCTCCTGACTACTCTTTTCCTGGTTTAAACATAGATGATGATGATGTACATAAAATAAAATATGCCTGGTTATTGTTTTTCACCCTTGTAACCTTTATAAATAACTACTAGCCTAATTCATATTTCAAATATTGTTTAAGTAAATGGTCAGGAATAAAAAATAATCAAATTATGAACAACGGAACAAATAAATACAATAAAACAATACAAAACTCAAGCAAAACTTCTCAAACAACGCGCAAGTAAAGTATTGAAATCTTGAATATTTAAATTGTCCAATCGGTCCATGAAGTGACGTTGCATCGCTGCTAGGGATAATCCACTTTTTTTTAAATATGCTCATTTTCCAGCTCCCCTAGAGTTAAACACTTGATGTTTACCATTTTGGAATCCATTCAGCTGATCTCCGGGTCTAGCGGTACAACTTTTAGCATAGCTTAGCATAATCCATTGAATCTGATTAGACCATTAGCATCGCGCTAAAAAATAACTGATTTTTCACCGTTTCGATTTTTTCTATTTAAAACTTGACTCTTCTGTAGTTACATCGTGTACTAAGACCAACGGAACATTAAAAGTTGCTATTTTCTAGGCAGATATGGCTAGGAACTATACTTTCATTCTGGCGTAATAATCAAGAGCCATTTGTCAATGTCAAGGAAGGATCCTCGCCAGAATTTCGAGGATGCTACGTCATCGACCGCCGTCAAAGGACTGTTCCAATGTTGAGGATCCTCGGAATTTCAGCCAAGGACTGAGTCCTTTGTTCAAGAAATATCCCATATACAGGAAAGGATGCATATGTGTATCCTTGCGCGCTGAAATCACCCACAATCCTATGCGCGCATCGCGGAAGCACACCTTTCATTGACGCAATGACGTGCACTTGCTAGCCTGTTCCATTTACGTGTTCTCCAAATGCTAACGAGGAGCCTCGCTGAGCCTCTGAAGGAAGTGACTGGTAAGGACTAGTCCTGCCAAGGAAGTATCCTTAACATTGAGAAACGGCCAAGGACTTTGCTGCGGTAACATGACTGCAGGAGGCGGCGCAATGATATTATGCAGTTCTCGAAAGTAGTCCCCTGCTATTGAAAGTTACTACGGGGTTACAATCCAGGGGAGCTGGAAAATTAGCTAATTTTTTTTAAAAGTGGAGTGTCCCTTTAATTATCTTAATGATGCACGGAAAAAACCATCATGTTGTGGTAAATTAGGGAACTATGCAACAAAATTCCAGCAACGTTTGGTACGCAAAAGCGCTTTTTAGGACAGCGTCTGGTGCGCATTGTTTATTTTTATCGTGCATGCGCACCAGTTATGTGCAGCCCTGTTTATTGCAACAGATTACAAATACCTAATTGTGTTTATGTAACAATAAAATAGCTGTTATTTGGAAAGGTATTGCATGTAATGATGAAAGACATTGAATGGATGAAAGGGTCATATGAACATGGTAATAAAATATTGTATTATTAAGAGAGTAAGTTTTTGTACGGTGTAACAAGTAACACCTCAAATGTATCATTTATTTTTCAGACATCCTGTACAATTAACTGAATTTGATAAAAAATAATTTCCATCAGCACTTTTTAAACATGATTCATAAATTCAATTGTATTTTTATTACATGTAAATACAGTCACTGCAGAGTTTTTAAATACATGTATCATTTTGTAGATTTTACAGTCACACATTTATGCTAAACTTTTTAACACCTGCAAAAACTGCAGCAAGCTGTGATAATGCTCATATAAAGATATCAGACAACGTATAAAGGACAGGCGTGGAAAAATGCAAACAATATTTAATGTAACTCTGTGGTGTATGTAACCGGCGAGTCATTGTATGGCACAAATCATTTTTTTCAGAGACCGTGAGAAAAGACTTCATTATGTTGCGCTGCGCAGACCGATCGCTGCATGACGACAGAGTTGTACGTTTAAATCGCGATACGGTCTCTCGCGGTACTTTGACGTCATACACCGATTGGTCTGCGCAAAAGGAGAACAAACATACAGTTTTTGCTGATGGAAAACAAAACTATTTAAACTCAACATCAGACAAAATAAACTCTGGAAGCAGGGTACTCCGCGTGTCTAGCGCATGCGCATATGCAGACTGTGTTTCGGCCCGTCCACCCGCTCCAGCTTCTCAAAATGCCTTCTGGCGTTCCGAATGTTGATAAGAGTGGCGGCCGAGGGTATCGACGGGTCGGACATGATCACCATCACGTAGGTATTCGATGTGAACACATCAATAAAGGCTGCAAAGTTCGAGTTGCGCACTTCCATGCTCTGGAACGAGGCTGCCAACTTACTGCAGCTGAGCTTGAACTGCTTGATGATGTTGCTGATCTTCTCGAAGCGATGCGCGTCGCGCTGCTCCTTGCACTGATAATGTGAGATCACCAGGAACGTGGCTCTCTCGAATAGCAAGACTTCGTCCGCTTCAATAATCTGAGCAAAGTTGCGCAGGTTGCTCTCGAGTTGCTGCACGTTAGGAATCAGCTGGTAAACAATGCTAGACCAGGCTTTGTACAGCGTCTCGTCCCATATGGACGTCCTGAAGCAGGTGCAAGCAAGCGGACGGGACAGTCTCCTCAGGTCCTCCTCGCGCTCTTTAAATATCAGATCTCTTTGATCCTCCTGGACCAGATCCATCTTGTGCACCAGACAGAAGATCTTGGCATCGGGTGAGTTCTGCAAGATGGCCTCCAAACACGACTGGTAGTAATGCATGTCTTTCTCCAGCTCTCGGCTCTCCACGTCGAACACGTAGATAAGCACCTCGACGTTGCGGAAGATGTTATCTCGCTGACTCGTGAAGTAGTTCTCCATGAACGTGTCCTGGCCGCCGCAGTCCCATAAGTTTAGCACCAGATTGCCCAAGAATCTCACGTGAGAGTGCTCGACGTCTATTGTGGCTCCGAGACGGCGGGTGTCTCTGGCGATATAGTTCGCGAAAATAATCGACCTCATGCTCGTCTTCCCCGAGCCGCTCTTGCCCATCAACAGCACCTTCTTCTTCATGGCTGTGCTGGACATTTCCCGCTTCGAATTATTCTGTAAACGACGATGAACAACCGATTAAACTCCGTATTGTTTTTCTCACAGTTCGCTGGAAAGTGAAAGTAAACCTGCGTCACGGGCGTATGACAGGAAGCGCAGTCACATGAAACACCGGCGCGATTTCATTGGCTGAATGTAGAATGCTGTCCGTGTCAGTGCCTGGTTACAAAAGCACGCTCGTTTATAAACGTGTCATTGCAAGTATTACAATAAATGTAATTTGTATACATTTGTAACACGTAATGGTAAATTTAAAAAAAATGATATTGTGTGAAAATAAAAAATGTTTTGGACGTTTTTCTTTTTAACCTTTTTGCACGTCACTCGGAAGCCGTTTCTCAATCCAAAGGCTGCAGCCTCCGGAGGTCGCATATGCCGGCTGCATACGTCATCAAGCTTGATTTATTTAAGTTAACTGAGCATTACATTCGCAAGTCATAAGAATATTACAACAATTTACGATTAACTAAGAATAATAGTCAACTTTATACTTGTTAATATTCTGAAATAAGAGAGTCTTGATGACGTATCCATCCTTGAAATGCGACCTTTGAAGGTTGCAGCCTTCCGATTGAGAAACAGACGGAATTTCCAGCTGGCCGTGGCCGGGGTAAGTTGTTCCGGGTGGATCCCTGACAGCCGACAACTTTTGCGGCGCTTGTTAAAAACGTCAAATTATTATTGTTAAAGTCAACTTTAAAATACAAATTGGTGTTAGGCTTAAATTTTTGTTTAAGAGCGATATATACGCGCTTCACGGAGTCTTAAATGATTTGGGTAAGTTGATTTGTCTCGTACTTCACAACGAGATATTGAATTCGATAAGTTTTCAATAGTCATTTCCTCATTGGACTGTTGCCGTGACTAATCGATATATATGTTTTTTTCTCTGACAGGAGCTGTGTTTATAAGGAGGTTAATAAGGATCATTAAAGCCTCATCATGAGTTATATGGGGGACGACAGTGATATTGAAGTGGAAGGGTGAGTGTTTGAACAGTATGCTTTGCTATGGTAAAGTCCGGCTAAACTAGGTTTAAGTTAGATTTATTTTTAAATTTATTTCCAGCTACGTAACTTACATGTATGAAGTGTAATGTTATATATGTAAGTTATTGCAAATGATCGGAAGCATAAGGACAAACAGGTGCGACAGGTCCCCTACTTATATGTAAATAGGAAGAAATATTGAACAACTTTACCTGTCTTATTAGGTAATAATATAAAGACAGGCCTTTTATAAGAGATTATTCAGGGGCAACATAATCAATCACAAAAAAGCTTGAATTATTTTCTTCTTTATAGGTAAGCTACATCATTCAGACACTTCAGAGCACAATAACAATACCGCAAGATTATATTAGACCAGACAAATGTTTTTTTTTCTTGGTTCAGATTTTGCTTGAAGATATGTTCATCTAGAATTAATATTTATTCATCATCTATAGCAATAATACCATCACAACTGTATATGAATAGGCTCTGTGAAACCTAATCTGGCTGATCTAATATCAAGCCACTTTTATTAAAAAAAGTTGCAGAATTGTTTTCTGTTTCAAGTCACTTATTCCCACATATTAAATACAATCAGCATTAAGAAATAAGATCTCTTTAGACTTTGATCTAGTTATTTCATGGCCTGCATGAACACTCATGTCTATGATCTTTGCTTTCCCACGCAAAGGATGCCTGTAGTTTAAAACAATAGTAATAGTGAAAAAACATTTCCGTATCTCATTCTAGAGAGACTACGTTCACATAGCACGGAAATATATTTGCCATTCCTGTATTTGAATCCTTATAGATGGTTTCATCGGACGCATGTGCGCTGATGCGATACACGTCTGGATCCGAACTTCACTTAACGTTTTTTAATGGTCTGACTAGTTGCTAAACTGATCTCTTGAACAAATGCCTTGTGGAAAATAACAAATGTTTTGGTTTCCTAGGTAATCTATGTGTTGTTGTTGTTTTTTTTTGCTTGTTATATAAATAAACTACGTTTAAAGAACTTTGTTGTTATTTATTGTTAGCGGAGTTTACCGGAAGTTACGTGCAGACCACGACAGCCGCTTATTTATGTTGTTACTGCTGAAACCGTCTATATACTTATGGGAGTGACATAACCGAGACCCATACATTTTCAGTGGCTGCCAAACCTCTAATGTGGTCCATGCTCCCTGTCTCCCCTCTTCTTTAGCAATAAACAAAAATTTATTTTCGACAAGGTATTTGTTTCAGACATCAGTTTAGCCACTAGCTAGATTGGTAAATAAATACAGATCGGAAGTTCGGTTCAGGCGGGTAACACTGAAAACATGTGTGTCCGATGAAACCGTCAAGCAAAAGTAAATATGATTGTCACTCTCGAAACTTTGAAGGGTGTAAACGCACCCAAAGTGGTTTTGTTTTGGTGTAAAATATGTGAGAGTTATCGGTTTGTGATAGCTGCCATTGTTTGTAGTTAATGTTAATTTCAATGTTTTAAGGTTGATGGACCGGCCGCCCAGCAGTTATGGGTCCATGATCAGCGATGAGCAAGAAGATTCTGATGACTGTGATGATACTCAAAGACCAGCGTTCATAGTCAACCAAGGACCTTCGGGGGTAAAACTGCTTTACATGTTAACTCTAAAAGCTTTGAGAGGGATTTTGCATAAACTATGTTAGATTTTGGAAAAATTGGTGATGTACTACCTCTATCATTTTATCAAATTTATAATATAGTGCCAATGGAGAAACCAATACGCATTTTATGATGCAAAACTGCGTAAATGTTTATTAAACCTCATTTAAATGTATTATGTAATAATTGTGGTGGACTTCATCAATGTGTTTTACAGGGTAACGCTGCATCGCCCAGACTCACCGGAGACAGCGATTACTGAGCGTACAAACACACATCAGTCCAGCATTCACATAGAGGGAGCGTTTTTGAGCCATGTGAACAGCAGACATGAAACATATCCAACCCAACACAGGTAACATGCACAACGGACACCTTGAAAGAGACAATTCACCCAAAACGTACTGTGTGTGGGACACAAAACAAGTTACTTATCAGATTATTCGGTGATGTGATTAGGTTCGGCGTGGACCGAGAGTCCACGACAACGCAGCAGCTCGAGGTACAGAGCGACATTCGGACCGAGAGAAACCAAGAAGACGTGCAGAGTGTGAGGCAGACGGAGTTCAGTGAGACACACGTGGAGGAGGAGCCGATCGAAAGAAGTGCGATGGAGGTGCAGGAGGAGACGACTGAGACAGAGACGAGGGATGATTATGATGAAATTGTTTTAGATTTGGGCTACACAGAGCAGATGGACCCTTTGCCGCCTCCACCTGAGGGCACTGGTCTTATGTTTAAACATAAGCATCCCTCGCTTACTCTTAGGCATGTTTTAATGGTGAGTACCAAATTAAAATACATACAGTGCAATATAATATCCTTTGTTTGGAGGAGACAATAAACATGTTTACCTTATGTTTATTCCCTCAACTACAGATTAAAGCCAGTATTAAGGTTTTTTTTTGCTTATCTTTGTCTTTCTCTTATTTCTTCAGGCCATAGTGATGAGTCTCAGACAGTTGAGGCCAGCAGAACTGGCCTATTTTAAGCGTAATCTGTGCAGCCATTACAGATTCGAGCATGACTACTCAACCATCGCTGATATAACCGATGCGCTGGATCTGGCCGATAAAATGATCGAGCTCTGTGGGCTGGGAGAGGCTCTGTATCTCGCCATACGATCGCTTCAGGGCATCAAAAAAGACAATCTTGCTGAAATGCTGAGGAAGACCTGTAGGAGAGGTAGTTTAAAAATGTGTTGCACTATATACAGGTGCTGGTCATATGCTTAGAATATCATCACAAAGTTGATTTATTTTACTAATTCCATTCAAAAAGTGAAACTTGTATATTATATTCATTCATAACACACAAACTGATATATTTCAAATGTTTAGTTATTTTAATTTTGATGATTTTAACTGACAACTAGGAAAAATCCCAAATTTAGCAATCCCTATTGCTTGTACACTTTTTTCTACCACATCTTTTCCTTCCCTTCGCCTCTCTATTATTGTGCTTGGACACAGAGCTCTGTCAACAGCCAGCCTCTTTTGCAATGACGTTTTGTGTCTTGCTCACCTTGTGCAAGGTGTCAATGGTTGTCTTTTGGACAACTGTCAAGTCAGCAGTCTTCCCCATGATTGTGTAACCTACAGAACTGAGAGACCATTTTAAGGCCTTTGCAGGTGTTTTGAGTTAATTAACTGATGTTACATTGTGGCAACAGGTGTCTTCAAAATTGAACCTTTTCACAAAATTGTAATTTTCTGAGACACTGAATTTGGGATTTTCCTTAGTCGTCAGATATAATCATCAAAATTAAGAGAAAAAACATTTGATGATATTGTAATTATATGACCAGGACATGTATGCCTAAACAAAACTTTGTATGGAAGCAGTCGAAGATAAACTAAAAAAACAACAACTTTGTAATCGTCCTTTTTGTTTTTCTTCAGCCTTGTTGCAGCACGAGTTGAAATTGACCCACGACAGGCGATATTACGCTCTGTACGAAGGTTGTTGCCGGCCGGGTCAGCAGCGATTCATCGGCGACGTCTACGTCGAACCGCTGACCGTTATCAGAGGAAGCGGGGACCCAGTAAACACTGAACATGAGGTCCGCAGGGTACGTGTCACAGCCCAGGAGACGGTAATCAGAACCGCCGACATCTTTCGGCCCCTTCCCAATGACCTCACGGACATTCGTACGGTCATGATGACCGGTGTTCCTGCTTCTGGACTGACAGTGGTTGTGAATAAGTTTATCATCGATTGGAAGGAGGGAACAAGCAATCAGGATTTTCAGTTTGTGTTCCCACTGGCAGGAAAGGAGTTACATCTTGGAAAAGACGGAGATCAGAGCTTCCTTCAGATGCTGCAGACATTTTTCGTTGAGGCCGACAACGTCCGACTCCTAGAGAAAGAAGACTGTTTGACTCTCTTTATCATTGACGCTCTAGATCTTTGTCAGTATCCACTTAACTTCCAATCCAACGTCACCGTTACGAGCGTGACGACTAAAGCACCAGTGGACGCTCTGCTGACAAGCCTGATTAAAGGGACGATGCTTCCTCACGCTCGAGTTTGGATCACCAGCCACAGGACGGCCTCTCACAAAATTCCCTCGCAGTTTATCAGCAGGTTTGTGGAGTTGAGAGGTTTCACAGATGAGCAGAAAGAAATATACTTCACCAAGAGAACCAAAGAACCGCAGCTCGGTATAAACATTTTAAACCACATGAAGCGTTCCAGGACCCTCCATATCATGTGTCACCTCCCTATCTTCAGTTGGATGGTGGCGTACCTCTTCGAACGATCTTTCCGCAAACCTGATTTTGGCACGCACGCGCCTGGTATCACGACGTTCTATTCACAGTTTGTCATCGTCCAGATGAACCGGTCGAACGAGAGGTATCGTGGAGCGAGCCTGGAAATGCAAAGGTGGAAGGATGAAGACAAGGATTTTGTGGAGAAGATGGCGAAGTTGGCCTTTCGGATGCTTATGGATGATCGGGATGAGTTTACCGTGGATGATTTGTTCTCATTGGAGCTAAAATATGAGGATTTGCGCGTTCGGGATGAAATGTTCACTGAGGTCAGGCGAACAAGTGCAGACCAGAAGACGTGGGTCTTCAAGTTCGTGCATTTCACCGTCCAGGAGTACATGGCAGCGATGTACGCGTACGTGACATTCAGGAAACAAGGGAAAAATGTGTTAGAGTCAAACAAAAGCCGGTTACCGAAGATGCAATTAAGCAAGGATCGCCCGATGATAGAACTGTACCGTCCCGTGATCGATCGTGCGCTGGCAAGTCAAAATGGTCAACTGGACTTGTTTCTGCGCTTCCTGGTCGGATTGGTGACGCCCGGAACCGAGGAACACCTGCGTGGATACCTGCTCCAGCACAGCCATCCCAAACCCAAAGGAGCGGAGGAAGTTGATAAATACATCAATAAAAAGATCAAAGAAAACATCAATCCCGAGAGGTGCAGGAACCTGGAATTGTGTCTGGTGGAACTGGAGGAAGGCAAAAAAGATAAATGAGAAGACAACAGGGGAAAAGTGTTAAAGATGCACGTGACACTTGCTTATTCTGGAGCCACATAACAACTTTGTGTAAAACACAAAACAAAATCTTAAGACGTTATGCACTGATAAACTGTCCGGCAAATCTCAAATGTGTTTGCAAATGCAATTTGACGTCACTCACAGGCAAACACTATTGTTTCTTTAATGTCTTACATATGGTTGCAAACATCTGGGAATTTTGGAAACTTTCTATGGAAATTACACGGGAATATATGGGAATTGTGGCACACAGATGAAGATGTTTGTATGAGATACCCAAAATTTTCAAATAATTCCTTTAAATTCATAAGTTTACAACTTCCAACAATATTTCCAAAATTCCCAAGCTTTGCAACCATAGTAAATAAACACTCCGCATTAATGAGATCATGAGATTGAGATTTGAGAGCTGCAGCAGCACTTCTTTTCTCTTTTTTAGGAGCTTGATAGCCTCTAGTCATAGTTTTTTCATTTCATTGTATTTCTCTTTTGTTTCATGGATGAAACTCAGTCATGCAGGAACTATGGGGGGTGAGTTGATAGTCAATACAATTTTATTTTGTGGTTAAACTGTTTCTTTAAATTATTTTGGTCAGCAAATGACTTTTTGACAATTTGCTTGTTTGACTCAATCTAATGATGCATTTGCTTTGGTCATTTTGCTTTAGTCAATAATTGAATTAAACACTGAACTACAAAACGCTTATGTATGTAACGTAATGTGATGTGTAAGGGCTCCACAAAAACTGTACAGGATTTTTTCATTAACAGACATTGACATTGAACACTGGTGATTGCGAAAAACAAACACAAAACCTTAGTTATAAATACTAATTGTATGTGTGTCACATATTAAATAGGCTTTATGATGCATACTTGTAGCAGTAGTGTACTAATGGGGAGGTCATAGCAGGTATGTGTTTGCATCCATGTTACTGCCATATGAGTGTGATGTGTTCATTTGAAAAGCATGGCCTAGCTGTGAATGCATGAATTTTTTGTTTGTTTGTAAAGACAAAGTATAGAGGGTATGCATTGACGTCACTTTTCCATGTGACCACGCAAGAGCTCGCCCTGTTGAGTGGCAAAACATTTAGCAAAATGGCTAGCTGTTCTAGCGGTGGCCATGAAAATGTCAGTATAACTGACAATAATCAGCAAAAATTTTATTTAGTTGCACTTGATAGTGACCCTAGCAACTTGTCAACCCACCGGTGGTCAGTGGACGTTGGCACGAATAATCAATTTACTTCTCCTTTTGGTGTTTCTTGGCAGTCTATAAAACAATAACTTTGATTTTTTGTCAAATCTGTTTGTACAGTCTATCGAACAACAGCTTTTTTGGCTGATTTCACACTGTACACAAATTTTGCCGGTCTGTCTTTTGCCACTCAGTGGGCGTTACCGCAGTCACTTTCGCCGAAGGTGACGTCACGTGCATACCCTGCATTGATCAGAGGGGTTTTATGTGTCATTGTTTTGAATGGGTGCTTTAGAAATAAATTCTGTTTTATATGTAATATTTATATGTACTATATGTTCTTTATTAAAATGAGAAATATATATGTAATTATATGTCACATTTGTACTCATTTAGTGCAGTTAAGTTATATTATATATAACCAGTGTTAAATAAGTTACTCAAGAAAAGTAATTAATTTCTAGTTACTAATTACATCTTCAATCATGTAATAAGATTACAAATTACTCTCTCCAATAGTATTTAATTTCTAATTAATTTGTATAATTTACTAAATAAGATTTAGAAAATTATACAAAGATAGGACTGAAACGGCTCAAAAAGATTATTTAAAAGAACATAAATTATTCTGGTCAAAATTCTTGTCAAATTCTTACTATTAACGAACTATAAACTACTTTTGCATCAATATTCTCCAACTACTGCTTATAAATACTTAGTAAAGTAGTTGTTAAGTTTAAGTATTGGATAAGATTAAGGAGGTAGAATAAGGATTTGCAGAATCAGGCATATGTGTTTTTTAAGTATTATTAAACCGCCAATTTCTTCGTAATATATACTGCTAATAACCAACCAGTTAATATTTAGAATTGGAAACTAAACTATTGTATTAATTATTCTTATTAACAACTTATTTAAGGATACATAAAAACCATGCATTTTAAGTTAACCTTAGACTTTATATTTTGATGTTAAATACACTATTGTATTATATTTAATTGTTATATAGTACACAGTAGTTCAATTACATCAGAAGTAATTGTAATTAAATTACTGGAAAAATGAGAGCAATCCATTACTTTACCTTTTCAAGGAATTCAATTATTAAACAACTTGTAACTAATTCCTTGGTAAATAGTTAAACCCAACAATGTACATGAATAACTTATATATGATACATATTATTTAGTGTGTGTTTGGTTATGTATTTTGAAAAAGTAGTTTAAAGATTTGGGCAAAGGTAAGTGATTGATAATTAATATTTTAAATAAATACACTATGAACATTTTAGGAGATCCAATTTATAAGTCATTGTAATTATTATATTTATTGTAGTTCTAATAACTTTACATAAATCTGTACAATACTATAATTACTAATGTAATAGGCATAGAGCTACGATCTTTGCCGATGTTATACGAGTTCCTGCCATGTGCCGCCTCGGCTTCATTGGCCGCACGCGCTGCGACTTTCTGCTGTTTCTCGCAGTTCTTTCTGCAGGGGGCGCGTGACGGCCCAGACATCTGAAACCTCCATCCATCCCCATTTAAATCTCAAGTCCATTAATTGTTGTCCTGCTTGAAACAATGGTACACTGGAAAATTAAATCATATTTACTTGTTGATTATATTGATTGACGGCGATAAGTCCATTTTAAACTGCACTCAGATAAGTAACACTTGCGACCATTCAGTGGTCATAGTCGGCAGTGATTGGTCCATCTTGAGCAGCAAAGAGAAAACTAACAGTAGTTGCTGAGATTAAGTTATCAGTGATTGGTCTATCGCAAACAGCGCTGAGAAACTTGTATTGAGCCGTGGTGTGATACGTTTATGCTTGTATCACAATCCTTCTAGCAGCTTCTTTCTGTT
This sequence comes from Misgurnus anguillicaudatus, assembly GCF_027580225.2. NCBI lineage: Eukaryota > Metazoa > Chordata > Actinopteri > Cypriniformes > Cobitidae > Misgurnus > Misgurnus anguillicaudatus. Next base: position 39,767,777 of record NC_073360.2, on the reverse strand, counting down.
AACACGGTCGGGTGTCAGAAAAGTTCGCGAAATTTCCCGAACGCCTTCCGCGAGTTTCCGGCTTAGGAAAGATACACACACGCGGGGCGAGCAGCACATTTAGTGCAATAACAGTAACAAAAGCAGATAAAACGAGCTGTGTGTATTTAGTTTGTGTCGCGAGCCGAGCGTGATGTCTGTACTGTGTTATAATAAAGGCTGCGGACAGAGATTTGATCCAGAAAACAATCCGGAGGGTGAGTTTATTCATCGCGCGCACATCCTATTCATCTCGTAATAGAGCGACGTTTAATTGTCACGAGAGCTTGAATTGTTTTATAAATAGAGTAAAATGCATTGTTTCTTAATGTAAACAGCGAGGTTTAAGTTACTTTGTTGCTTTGGTCACATGCAGTCAACTGTCCATCTGGAAAAATAAGAATTGTGTACATATTAAATAAGAATATTATATTATATTATATTATATATCACATCGGGTGGTTTTCGTGTTTTTAAAATGATAAAATAATACTTTACTGCGTGCTGCTGTGAGATTAAAGATTTAAAGCATGTATTTCAGATGCCTGCACGTATCATCCTGGAGTCCCTGTGTTTCACGATGCTCTAAAGGTCTGTATCTCATGGTCCTTGTTTCTAAAAAATATGTTTATTTTCCTTGTATGCTGTTGTATTTATTCTTTAAAAGAAGTTTAAACAATGTCTTAATTCTTGTTTTCTTCAGGGTTGGTCTTGTTGTAAGAGACGGACAACAGACTTCTCAGATTTTCTGAGTATTGTGGTACGTGACGTCATTACTTATATACGACAGAGCAGCTTACACTGAAATAAATATCCAAATAAAGTAAAAAAAAATATTATGTGCTTTGCTAAACAAATACAGATCGGCTTCTTTATTTCCCAATTTTTTTCAGAACCAATTATTAAACTCAAAATTAGAGGCTATGGGTTACGAGCTTTGTTAAAGGGACACTCCACGTTTTTTGAATGATATTACGCAGCAACCGAAAATAGTCCCCTGCCATTGAAAGTTACAAAGGGGACTATTTTCGGCTGCTACATAATATCATTGCGCCTCCTGCAGCCATGTTACAGCAGCAAAATCTTAATACATGATGTAACTACAAAATAGTCAAGTTTTGAATAGGAAAAATATTCAAACTCTTTGGTTATTTTTTAGCACGATGCTAATGGTCTAATCAGATTTAATTGATTATGCTAAGCTATGCTTAAAGTGGTAGCGCCAGACCCGGAGATCAGCTGAATGGATTCCAAAACAGTAAAAATCTAATGTTTAACTCTAGGGGAGCTGGGAAATTAGCATATTTTCAAAAAAGTGGAGTGTCTCTACAATTGCTAAGCAACATTTGAACCTGCCACACTAATACTGAATGTGCCGTGTGATGCAATTTATGTGTTTATATGGCAGGGCTGCACTAAGGGCCATCATAACAAAGAGAAACCACTGGAACCAGTGAAACCAGAGGTGAAGATCACAGTAGAGAAGAAAGAGTTGGAAGATCTCAAACCCAGATTTAATGAATTTGTCATTCAGGCTCCTAAACCACTGGAGCTCATACAACGACCAAGGTGACTCCTTATCATCATCATGACTAATAATCTCATTTCATCTTTCAATGTTTTTATTTATTGACATGTTTGTGTTTGCTGCAGTGGTGATGAGCCGTTGGTGGAGCTTCAGAGGAAGGTGGCTCCGTCTCTAAAGCAGGTGCTTGATAAGTTGAGGCTAGAAGACAACAATCGTCTTACAGAGAAAGGTAACGTTACACTGGGTCACCATAAACCAACATTAGACCCTAACTAACAAATCAGGTTAAAGAAAAAGCTATCATCGAACCATAAGCCAATCAGCTTGCACCATCACACCCAGATAGTCGTTTAAACTTGTACGTTTATGTTTGCAGAAGAGGAAGGAAGTGAAGTCCAGCCTGGGACAGCGTGTAAAAATGGAGGCTGCTCAAAGGTCGGAAAACATATATGTTCGCCATATCATAACAATGTGTTTAGTATAAATGTATATACGAGTATAGTAACTATAAACCGAAATAAAGACTTTTAACATACTAACATTATGGTGTTACTATTATCAGACCTACGTCAGCTCAAAGACGGATGAAGAAACGTGTTTATATCATCCTGGAGTACCTATCTTCCACGAAGGGTGAGAGAGAGAGAGTGAGTATTTGATTTGATTTCATCAGTATGACTTTATACTCACAGATTTGTGTGTATTTTGTGTTGTAGGATGAAGTATTGGAGCTGCTGCAAGAGGAAGACGTCTGATTTTAACACATTTCTCTCTCAGGAGGGCTGCAGTCAAGGATCACACCAGTGGAGAAAAGACACGGTCAGATATACATTGTGTATAAATTACGTGTACTGTGATCAGTCTTGTGTGTGTAACTTTAATAAAGACTGCATTGATGTTTCTTTCTGGGTTCTTACAGGGTAAGAAAGTGGCTCCCTGTAGATTTGATTGGCATCAGACAGGAAGTCAGGTTACTGTGTCCATCTACGCTAAGAACTGCAATCCTGAACTGTCGCTCATGGAGGCCAACAGCACCTCGGTGAGCTTTATGCTTTAATATTTGCCTTCTACTGTTAAAATCAATCAATAGAAACTCATTAAAGCCACAATATGTAAGATTTATGTAATAAAATATCCAGAAACCACAGGGTTTGGTATATTTAATGCAAAAGCGTACTTACATTATCCCAAAAGTAAAGTTTCCAAGCATTTGGAAATCTAGAAAAATTCCTGTTTTAAATAATGGCGCTGCCCTTTTAGGGACTTAATATTCGGACTATCCTCATTTTCTGGTTGAAGAAACTATGGCAGACACAAGCAGAAGTGACATTTAAAGGAACAGTATGTAAGAAATGTATATAAATGAATCATAAAATGGCCCTGATATGTCACTAGACATTAAGAAATCATGTTCATTTCAAATACTTATATCACTGACAACAGTGATCCGGCCAGGATATTGTCATTTAAAAAGTGGAGTTGCAGCCCTCAACTGGTGTTTATGTTGTCATTTTGTATTGGCCACCAGTTGTGTGATTGCAATACCAGTTTTAGCCACAAGTTTTGTGATTGCAATACCAGTTTTGGCCACAATCCTACATACTGTTCCTTTAAGCATTAAGCTTCGCCTTTGTTATTGCTATTGTGTTATTGTGTAATAGTGGCCTCTAGTGGTGTAAATCTACATATTGTGCCTTTAAATTGATAGTTTACCCAAAAAATGAAAAAATTCTCTCATCATTTATTCATCCTTATGATGCTATAGACCTGTATACATTTCTTCTGATGACCCTAATGGACGATATTTTGAGGAATGTTTGTAATCAAACCATTCATGAGCCACATTCACTTCATACATAGTATTCTTTTTTCCTACTATGAAAGTAAATGGAGTTTGGTTACAAACATTCCTCAAAATATCTTCCTTCTTTATTCCATCAGAATAAAGAAATTTATGCAGGTTTGTGACAACATGAGGATGAAATAATGACAGAATTTTCATTTTTGGGTGAACTATCCCTTTAAATATTTTAATTACTTCAAAAAAGCAAATGTAATACTCATTTTAAGCTTTGAAGGTCGCGATTATGAGACTGCACTGTAGCATAGATAGAATTGAATTGATTTTGATCACAACCTTTTAATGTTATGTATTGTGATATAAACAAAATGGCAGCCTCCAATTGAATTTTTTATTTTATTAACACTATTAGTGCTGTTTTTAATTTTAAATTCATATAGCCAAACCAAGTGTAAATGTATCATGCCATACATGTGTTTACTGTCGGGGTACCCTTTAAGTGTCAATATGGATTATCATACTAAAATACAAGCATTGTAAAGATGTGATGTTTTCTGCAGCTGAAGATCTATCTTAACTTTGAGAGAGAAAAGGAGTTTGAGCTGAATATAAATCTGTGGGGAGTGAGTATCATTATTTTATCATCATTTTATCTGCTTTTCATGTCATTTGAAACTTGCTGTTGGGAGCTACACCTTATTAATTAATATTATTGATTATTTTATATATTATATAATATATATATATATTAAAGGATTAGTCAATTTTCTTAAAATAAAAATCCAGATAATTTACTCACCACCATGTCATCCAAAATGTTGATGTCTTTCTTTGTTCAGTCGAGAAGAAATTATGTTTTTTGAGGAAAACATTGTAGGATTTTTCTCATTTTAATGGACTTTAATAGACACCAACAATTAACACTTAACTCAACACGTAACAGTTTTTTTCAACAGAGTTTCAAATGACTATAAACAATCCCAAACGAGGCATAAGGGTCTTATCTAGCGAAACGATTTTCATTTTTGACAAGAAAAATAAAAAATATGCACTTTTAAACCACAACTTTTCGTCTAGGTCCGGTCCAGCACAACCTCACGTTAATGCGTAGTGACGTAGGGAGGTCACGTGTTACATATATAAAACGCACATTTGTTGACCATTGTAAACAATAAACTGACACAAAGACATTAATTAGTATCATTCGACATACAACAACGTAAGAACGGTCCTCTTTCAACACACTTGTAAACACTGGGGCGGAGTTTCGCGTTCGTCCTCTGTGACCTCTTGACGTATTGCGTGAGGTCACGCTGACGCTTTCAGGACTGGACCTAGACGAGAAATTGTGGTTTAAAAGTGTATGTTTGTTATTTTTATTGTCAAAAATGACAATCGTTTTGCTAGATAAGACCCTTATGCCTCGTTTGGGATCGTTTAAAGTCCTTTGAAACTCCGTTGAAAAAAACTTGCGTGTTGAGTTAAGTGTTAAGTGTTGGTCTCCATTAAAGTCCATTAAAATGAGAAAAATCCTGCAATGTTTTCCTCAAAAAACATAATTTCTTCTCGTCTGAACAAAGAAAGATGGTGGTGAGTAAATTATCTGGATTTTTTTTAAGAAAATGGACTAATCCTTTAAAGGGGCCATATCATGAAAATCTGACTTTTTCCATGTTTAAGTGCTATAATTGGGTCCCCAGTGCTTCTATTAGTGTAGAAAATGTGAAAAAGATCAACCCAGTAACTGAGTTTTGGTAAACCATTCTCTGCAAGCATGTGAAAAAATAGCTAATTGAAATTTGGCTTCCCTTGTGACGTCAGAAAGGGATTATACCGCCCTTTAATCTGCACTATCCAACCACGACAGTGCCATTTATAAAGAGAGAGAGAGACAATTTCAACAAACCATCATAATTGTGATTTTATAAGCTAATTTGCATTTAAAGGGACACACCCCAAGACGGCACATTTTTGCTATATAGAGCAAATTTTAACATTTATTAATAAATTATCTTTATGTTATTTTGAGATAAAAATTCAATTACTTACTCTTAGTACACCAAAGATTTATTTTACTTCATAAAAAAGTCTCATAATATGTCCCCTTTAAATAGAAATCTCTGTTTGTGTTAATTGGTGCCACTAGATGGCACTACAGTTAAAAAGACTATAACACCACCATAAATGCCACTTGTGAATATAGACATTAGAAATAAAATGAGATTGTTTTTGCCAAATATTAGACCATATTTATTTACATTTTATTTGTGTGTTCCCTGGGACTCAAGCCTTTGCTGTGCTTATCAGTTGAGATCTACCAATTGAGCTACAGGCTGTAGATAAACCTTTTTTTTGTTTTTGTTACTAGGTCATTGACGTCAGTAAGAGCATTGTCAACATGCTGGCCACCAAAGTCGAGATCGTCATGAAGAAGGCAGAGCCGATGTCATGGGCGCGTCTCGACCTCCCCCCTCCAAAACCTGAAGCAGCCAATGAGACGACAAAAAATGGAATGAAATTGAATGCATAGGGAACCAGATATATAACAGACTTATAACTCGTATAGAGTCAGATATACGCACACGGATTGCAAGGACATTTAGTAAGTTTGCAGTCTTCTGCGCTGGACACATGCTCACAAGTTCAACATATATTTATTTTATAAGAGTTTACGCATTTGAATCATCTAGGATTTAAACAACTCTATTTTAAAAAGACACTGCGACCTTGTGACGATGGACATGTCGTTTAGTCTACGGTTGTACTATAAATTTATTATGACTATGATAAACATCATCTGTGCTTACTGTGACTTTACAATGATATAATTCACAGGAACTTGTACTTCAGAGGAACAGCTAGTTTGATATGTCATCATACACATGAAATCATGATCCACACAACTGTAAAAAAATTATATATTGAAACTTGAGTTACTGTAATTCTCTATTGTCCTTTACACATTATGTTTGTCCACATGACGCTTTTATTTCACTTCATCTTTGTATTGTCCTGTGTTAGTATTTCATCAGTCAATATCTAGCCAAGCAAACGGCCTTGTTTCATGGTGTTAGGTGGCTTTTTGTTGACCTTAACTGTCATTTCTTGTTTTTACTTCCTGTTTAGTCCATGAGAAGACATTTTTGTAATTTCATTAATTTACTGGAAAGCAGTATAAAGCACACACGAGACGTTACTGTATTTGTCTCAAGGGCCCAATCAAAATCCATCTGCTGCAGGTCACTCATCAGTTTAATGGAGTATCAATGTGTTTGTCTCACGGGCTGTGTTACTTGAAATATTAAATTATTGCACCGATGCTCACATTTGCTTCTGGCTTTCTCTTTTATTCAGTCTTGTCATTTCATTAAATGGTTTAATAATCTATTAGAGTCGTAGAGCTCACACTCATACTGCAAAAAATATATTTCAAAATATACAAAAAATTGCCAAAAATATATATATGTGCTGAATAAGGCTGCATAACAACTTTTCGCAACTAATTGTTTGCAGAATATTTTTTTTTGTTTACATCATATATTTGTGTGTATTGTGTATAATATTTTAAGAAAAAAAGTATTCATATTTATATATGATATAAATTATTTATAAATATAAAAATTTATATACATATGGTAATATTTCTTTAATATACACATGCATGTTGTGTATTTATATAATACATAATTATTATACACAACACACACACATATATATTATGTAAACAAAAACTTTTATTCTACAAGCAATTAGTTGTTATGCGGTCCTAGTGCTGAAATATATTTTGAAATATGTTTTTAAAATTTTCTTTTTCATATTATGTAAACAAAAACTTTTATTCTACAAGCAATTAGTTGTTATGCGGTCCTAGTGCTGAATATATTTTAAAATATGTTTACAAAAATGTCTTTTTCATATTATGTAAACAAAAAACTTTTATTCTACAAGAAATTAGTTGTTATGCGGTCCTAGTGCTAAAATATGTTTACAAAAATGTCTTTTTCATATTATGTAAACAAAAACTTTTATTATACAAGCAATTAGTTGTTATGTGGTCCTAGTGCTGAATATATTTTGAAATATGTTTACAAAAATGTATTTTTCATATTATGTAAACAAAAACTTTTATTATACAAGCAATTAGTTGTTATGTGGTCCTAGTGCTGAAATATATTTTGAAATATGTTTACAAAAATGTCTTTTTCATATTATGTAAACAAAAACTTTTATTATATAAGCAATTAGTTGTTATGCGGTCCTAGTGCTGAAATATATTTTAAAATATGTTTACAAAAATTTATTTTTCATATTATGTAAACAAAAACTTTTATTATACAAGCAATTAGTTGTTATGTGGTCCTAGTGCTGAAATATATTTTGAAATATGTTTACAAAAATTTATTTTTCATTAATTGATTTTTTGGCCATTTTTTTGTATATTTTGAAATATATTTTAAAGCATTTATATTTATGTCGCATTGGAAGATAAACTTTGTATATTACAAACCTGTAAAAAACATGGTTGAAAAGGTTAAAATGATGACCTTGATTGGTCTGATGAATAGCCTGCACGCTCGTAACGTTACCTACACGCTATGCAATAGTTTTTAATAATAAAATATTTTGATGCTTTTGGAGTTTTGGTGTTGCCGATTTTGCATTCTTATACTATAAGGTTTTTTGGTGGAGCACCCAACTAAGATTGATGTGCGTGCTTTTGGGAAATAGTAAAATTAAATTTATTTTTAACATTCAGAAATGTAGTTTTATATTTTATACATACTTAAACATTTTATACATCATATACAAACTTTTATATTTTGGCCAGGAAAAATATATTTCTTGCCATATGGGTTGTAAAATAAGAAATTTATTTGTTGCCCCTGAAATACATTTTGAAATTTATGTTAATATATGAAGGTTAAAACCAAATATATTTTCAAATAAAAATTCAAATATATATTTAATTAAGCTTTACTTTCTACAAAATGTATTTAGCATTTATTTAAAGCATATTTTTGGTCAAAGAAATTAATTTTTTCCGTATAGGGATGCAAAGGCCACCTTCGTCAAAATGAGATAATATTGACTGAATGCTTTCGGGACTTATACATTCATCAAATATTTTCACTTCAAATCCACTTAATCCCGATTTCAACGTCACGTCCTGTAAGTGCACCGTGGATCACATTCAAACTTGACTCCTTTATGAGTACTTGGACCTAATGTGTGCTTCAGTTTCTTCATTTCTAAATTCTGGCTTTAATAATTTGCATTGTTTCTAGTTGCATCTTTAATTATTTGCAATTGTTTTTTATTAATTGCAATTGGATTTTTTTAGAAGTGGAGGTTTTTGCCAAAAAAGCTTGCATGCACTTAAAAGGTTTTGCAGCTAAAGACAGTCAAAAAACCAATATAATGACTATAGTGACATTTGTGGATATTTTCTAGATTACTGACCAAATGTTGCACAAATTTCCACATAGCTCTCTTGAATGTCTGTTCAATGCAACCCTTCACACAAGAATGTAAATTACACAATGTGTTGCTCTAGTCTGTCCAGTTGCATGGCTGCTGACTTATGCTTTAAAACCTAGTTTGAGCAACTAGTAGTTAGTTAGGGCTAATCAGTCATACTTTTTAAATTTAAATTAATCTATATGTAACTTTAAAAAGTTGTGACCAGTCCAAAAGTTTACAGTCGTTTATGCAACCAGCCTGGCTGACTATGAAATGTGTTCATTTATTGTGTAAATCATCCGTGAATTGTTGCAAGGAGTAGCTGACTCAGAGTTTTAAGAACTGGATCTTTATTAAGATGTGAAGGTCAGACGACGGGCATCAGGGTCACGGCCGCAGCGTTGACTGTGAAGGCAGCGATGCTGATCTGTCGTTTGACCTCGTCCCAGGACTTCTGCGGGTCCGCTGCGTTCTCGATGTCAAAGAGAGCGTCATAGATCCCGGGAAAAGACTCGCCCGCGTATTTATTGTGACTGCTGGGAGCAAAAATTATGTGCCTAAAACAGACGAGAAAGAACAAAACATTTGTACCCGGAGTCATGGCATAGCAGTCTTGTTTTAGCAAAGGTACAAGGCATGATACATGCTGTTTGACAATGCATTATGGGTAGCCATGTAATGGTAAAATGTGTTTACCTGTAAAAAGGCCTTCCAGGTAGACCCAACGGGTCAATGAAAGCTCTCTCTAAATACATGAGCTGATCATTTACCATTCGCACGGCCATTGCACTGAGAGAGAGAGAGAGCAGATAACAGGTGTATATGAGATCATTGTGTCATCATTTTTTACACACCCTCATTTTACTACAAACCTGTAAAACTTGCTTTAATGAACACAAAGGATTACAATGTTTCTCCTTTCCATGAATGGTGACTAAAGAAGTCACTTGGAAAACTTTTGTTGTACTTCCATGCTGCTTTTCAATCTTAAAGCTTGAAAGCTCCAGTTCCCCTTTACTGTAATTGCTTTTACAGTAAATAATGACAAAATCTTACATCTTGCAGAACTATTTGTTACTGCCCCGTAAACATCTGCAATTTTAACAATGTTAGTGCTTGTTATACGTTTTTTCATTTTTGATTTGAGCACAAAAATTTTAATTTGGAAAAACAAGTTGTTTTTGAAACTAATATTAAATAAAAAAGTATTTTTTTTTTAATTTTTTTTTTCAATTAGAAAAATGAATGATACACATATTTAATATTTTCTATTTAATTTAATTCTGTCTAATTTGGCAGAAAGCACCAGGACACTGTTAAATTAATGTTTTATTAAAGGGATATTTTACCCAAAAATAAAAATTACCCCATGATTTAGTCACCCTTAAGACATCCTTGATTTACATTAATATAGTTTTTGAGACAAACACAATCGGAGTTATATTATAAAATTGTTATATTATAAAATTTCCTGGCTGTTCCAAGCTTTATAATGGAAGTAAATGGTGCTTCTGATTTGAAGCCATAAAAAGTCCATCAATCCTTCACAGAAGTAATCTACACAACTTTAGGGGGATAATAAAGGCCTTCTGAGGGCAATCGAAAAATATCAATATTTAAAACGAACAAACATTAACTAGCTTCTGAAACACGTTCACGAGAGAGTGTGTTTCCACCATATGACATAGCTGTGACGGACATTTTAAAATATTAATATTTTCGCATGGATTACCTTCAAAAGGCCCTTATTAACCCCCCAAAGCCGTGCGGACCACCTCTGTGTAAGATGGAAGCACACTTTACCGTGGGTTCACACCAGCCGCGTTTGAGGCGTCAAATTCGCGTCTACCACGTCTAGTTTGCCGGTTGAACACCAGCCCGGTTTGAGGAAATTCGCATCATTGGAGGGGCTCCTGGCACTCCACTCGCTTCCTGTAATCACATCACTACTAGAGCAAGCTCCTGATTGGTTAACGTGGCGCGTTTTTCCGCCAAAGTTCAAATTTTTGAACTTGTGCGTTTCCCGCGGCAACGATCAATTCGCGACATTTGTGTGAATGAGCCAGAATCGCGTCTACCGCGCTAAACGCCTCATTTGCGCCGCTAACAACTTCCAGACGCGTGTCAACCCATCTTTACATTGACTTAACATTGAAATCACTCGCACTTCTACCGCGGCTGGTCTGACTGTGTATTTACACCAGACGCGACTTCAACGATTTGCGCAATTAGACTGCATACAAAGTCTATGTAAAGACGCGATTAGACGCGTCCTCGGGTGGGGCGATGCGAATGACGCGATATGGGCGGCATGTTTACAGCAAAAAAAACACTCGCTATTCGCCTCAAACGCAATAAAAATTCAACTCGAGCAAAAAAAATTGCATGACACGAAGTTAAATCCCGCGAGTAATCTAGAGCAAGTAACGCGATGCCCCGCATTTGGTGTGTAAGTAGCATGACGGTGCATTCACACGGGGCGTAAGCGTTAACGCTTGACGGAAGGCTTGTCTGAAGCGTGGCCAACAGCCAATCACAGTGGCCGCAGCACATGCTCCAGTCTTCCATAAATGTAATTGGCTGGCTCTGCCTAGGTTATTTGCATAAAGCAATCTAATTGGCTGACGCAAGCGTTGCCGCTTGAAAAGTTGAGAAATGTTCAACTTCTGCCGAGAGCAATGGCACTGACGCGGCGCCGACGGATCCACAATTCAGTTCGGCAATGCATAACGTCACCCATTAAAAGTGAATGGGAAGCGTTACCGCTAACGCCCCGTGTGAATGCACAGCGAACGCAGCATTAGGCTTCAAATCAGAAGCACCATTTACCACCACTACAAAGCTTGGAAAAACCAGGACACTTTCCAATATAACTCTAATTGTATTAGAAAAAAATCATATACATCAAGGATGGCTTGAGGGTGAGTAAATCATGGGGTAATTTTTGGGTAAACAATCTCTTTTAGCTAAATCTTGTCTTTGTATGTTGACGTATTGTTCATACTCAGAATTGTCCAGCTGATTTAGTCGCTGGTGAAAATCTCGGGCTGCGTCTGTGAAGTTCTTAACCGCAGAGAAAAGAGAGTCTAGAAAAACAAAAAAAAGAAAGATGACATAAAATCAAAGAAAAGTACAAATGCAAACTGCACGTAACACAAGAGATGGACTGGTTCTCTTCCCTTATGGCCTGTATACTATTAAGTGTGCAACTAGAAAGTGCACTAATGTACTGTACACAAAAATACCACTAATGCTGCTGGCACAAATACTTACCGTACACACAGTACAGGAAGTACAGTATGTGTGTATTGGGATGTAGTCAAGGTTTAACGTCATCACTCACCGAATGAGACGCGATACTGCTGCATGGCATCCGGATGTTTCTGTGCGATCTGATGGATGCTGTTAGCGTATCTGTTAAGAGAAGAGGCGTACTCCTCACAGTCCAGAGGAAGAATCAAAGAGTCTGCCAAACTGAAGATGAGCCCACCCCTGACCCGGGCCACCGCCTCCAGCCGACGAAAGCTCGGGTCATAAAACTGCTCCACTATCTCATAAGTCTCATAGACGCTGTGATAGACGGGATAATTGCTGTAACGCTCAGTTTTCTGTGGAAGGAACACAAATCCTTACCTACTCACTCATATACTAACTCAAATTTTACTATCTAGTTTCGAGTCTGGGTGGATTGAGGACAAACGTTATGTTGACCTGAGAAAGCCTATAGTCTTAAAAGTAAAAAAAAGGAAGTTAAAATGAGTGCAATTTAAAAAAATAAAGCTAACATATGCTAGCATGATTTAACCTGATGCTAACATGTTTTAGCATGATAATTAACATGATTTAGCATGAAGCTTTAGCATGAAACTTTAGCATGAAGCTTTAGCATGAAACGTTAGCATGAAGCTTTAGGATGTTTAGCATGAAGATAACACAAAGCTAACATGATTTAACATGAAGGTAAACTGATTAAGGATTATGTTAACATGTTTAGCATGAAGTTAGCATGATTTAGAATGAAAATAGCACAAATAGGGTGGCCATTCGTGCCAGCTCCGCCGGACACGTCCAGAACAGGTTTTCGGGTTCGTTCTCCGGAAGTCGCGTTGGTTGACCGCATACGTCATCAAGGTTTAATATTTCGGGTTCAATTTCAGAAAGGCAACCGTTACATTTCAAGGTAAGAATGAAACTACAATGATTGTTTGTCTTAAAAGAAATTTTCGAATGTATTTTAACTGAAATGTGAGAACATCGATGACGTATGCGGTCGAGCAACGCGACTTCCGGAGAACGCACCCGAAAACATGTTCGGGGCGTGTCCGGCGGAACTGGCATGAATGGCCACCCTTAGCACAAAGCTAACAGGATTTAACATGAAGGTAACCTGATTAAGGATGATATTAACATGTTTAACAAAGTTATCATGATTTAGCATAAAGATTTAGCATGCTTTACCATGAAGCCAACATGTTTTAGCATGAAGCCAGCATGTTTAGCATGAAGCCAACATGTTTTAACATGAAGCCAGCATGTTTTAGACAAAGGTAGCATGATTAATCGCTAAGTTAGCATGATTTGACATTAAGCTAACATTTTTTAGCATGAAGCTAGCGTGTTTAACATGATGCTAACATTTTTTACATGAAGCTAACGTTTTTAACATCAAGCTAGCATTTTTAACATGAAACTAGCATTTTCTAGCATAAAGTTAGCGTTTTTAACATGTAGCTAACATTTTTGCATGAATCTAGCGTTTAGCATAAAGCTAACGTTTTTAGCATAAAGCTATCGTTTTAACATGAAGCAAACATTTTTTAGAACAAAGCTAGCGTTTTTAACATGAAGTTAGCGTTTTAACATGAAGCTAGCATTTGTATAATAAATCTAACATTTTTAGCATGAAGCTACATTTTTTTGCATGAATAGCATTGTTTAACATGAAGTTAACATTTTATTGCATGAAGCTAGCATTTTTTTTAACATGATGCTAACATGTTTTAACAAAAAGCTAAGCTAGCTTGTTTTAACATGATGCTAACATGTTTAGCATGAAACAATCATGTAACATTCATATACTCATAGCTATTTCTCAAGCCAACATAAAAAAAAATGACATAGTCAGAATGTTTTACAGTAGCACAAACAGTACTGCTAAGGGGCAAACCAAAAGTGGAAAACATCATTTATGTTTTTGGTGCTAGAAATTTAGACTTCAGAAGGTTTTTTTACATATGTAAACACACTCACACTGTTTTTGGTGTATCTTGCCCTTCCAGATGTAATGCCTAATCTGATAAAATATGCTTCAAAATCACTGCCAGAACCCAGTTTACTGATCCTACACACATACGCAGAAGAATTGGTTAGTAACGTTATGCATTATAAAAAAAATTCAAATCATATAAATAATAACAGTTCATAATCACCACAATGTCTGGAAACTAACCGAGGTACATTTCCTTCAGTCCAGTTATCTCTCTTGTGCCAGCTGTCATATAGGCTCATTTTCTCCTCTCCGACTTCTGGACTTGGAACCTTCAAAAACACCGATTCAACATACAAGATGTATTGTCTATCAATGTCTTTATAATCATCATATACAGTATTTATTATGAATAGATGGATATTTTGCACCTGACCTTTTTGGTGATGTCATACACAATAGTGTGTAAGGAGGGAGTGCAGTCCACCCTCAGTGTGTACATACCTGCATACACACACATCAGAATATGAATTCAACACCGTCTCACATCTACAGATACCGCAACACTTCTTATTCAAAACTGTATTTACACCACATTGGTGTGTTTGTGACTCACCCTCAATAGCAGAATCTGCATTGATGTATGCGACCGCTCGCTCCTGCAGTATTCTGGCGTTATCCTGCAACACACAACAAAACAATTAATTATTTATTCAATCATCCATCTATCCATTCATTCATTTTCATGCCATCTGTACCTCTGCCCACTCTGTAGATCCCAGCAGACCAAACTCTTCTGCGTCCCAGCTGGCAAAGATCAAAGTTCTTCTGGGCCTCCAACCTCAATCACACACACAGGTACAGAAAGCGTCATTTAAAGAAAAAATAATAGTGATTTACATCAAACAAGACAGAGATGAATGTGTATGTGGACTCGCACCTTTGTTCATTAGTTTTCCGGCTGCTCTTACGTTTTCGTGTACCACAGCAGCTCCTGTCGTCGGATCAATGCCTCCAAACACCCAAGCATCCCGATGACCGCCCAGAATAATGTACCTGTCTGATCGCACGCACAAGAAATTCTTCACATTTTCTTAAAGCAGGGTTATTTTAACATGTTTAACTTTAAAAACTTTTATTTTTGTCTGTTTTTATAATTTGGGAATTTTATTTTATATTAAACCACGGGTCTGTTGAATGCTGCATTCTGATTGGCTGAGAAATGTTCTATGGGTGTTGACTATTTTTCCGTAAACCGCACACCTAATTTTTCAAATGTCTTAAAAATAGGCACCAGATCAATGTTTGTGGTAACCGTGGTATAAGCGGCATAATTGACTCCGGTCCTTTGAATTATTTGAAAAAAATGCACACCTGCGGTGTAACTCCGCTTCGCGTCGTGCCGCATTACCCCCTTGGTGTGCATTATTTTCTTATAATTCAATGGCCCGTCGTCAATTATTCCTTACATAATATTTATAAATAAAATATATATTTTTGTTAGTGTTTTATTTAGCACTTTTTTCTAAAATTATTATTTACATTTTATGATTTCATTATAATTGATTATTTTCTCACACCAGTTTGGGAAACACACCACCACTATGCAATGCACAATGTCTGAGTGGTTGCATTTTTGCACTACGCGATTATTGTGATCAAAATGACTTACGATATTAATATTATTACTATATATGAAGAGTTTGGTTCCAAAACGCAATAAATCCATTTTGACAAATTTTGGTAAAAACGCGTTTTCTATACCAAGAAAGTGACAAGATGAAAACCACTATTTTCTGTTACAAACTTTCACATAGCATCTTTAGGTTATAAAAACATAAAAAATTCAAATCCATAACTTGATTTTCAAAGATTTATTATAAAAACGGGTTATTTTTTCCACAAAATGCAATAAATCCGTGACAAGTTTTTATTCAAAATGCTATAAATCTATTGAATCAATAGCCTATATAAATGTGCATTCATCTTTGCCATGTTATATTCATTTAGTTGACTAGTTGTACACACTAATTAAAAATATAAACATTAATGTTATTAATCAAAACACTTACTTTGTCATATTAAGAACCCTGTCATTGCGGTTATTCTTGACGTCGTCGTTTAACGTCTTTCACAGCGATCAGCTGTAAAATGTTTTTGGTCCTGCTCGATTTTCGTTGACTTTGAGTAAAATTATGTAAAGTTTTTCATAAGATCCTCTGGGGTCAATCTGTTAGCATGAGAAGCTTGATGCTGTCGGGAGAACAAGCACCCGTCTACCGAGTGCCTCTCAGGGAAATTATTAGATGTTGATGGCTTACGTTTCTTTCCCATCACAGAAAACCATCACAGGTTTATATCAATGCAATTAAAGTATTATTTTGTTTTGTTTGTTGATCACAAAGTACAAAGTAGATGAGGAAAACTAGGACTCCATGTACTCAGCGCGCCGCCATGTTTGTTTACATTGCGTGAATGGTGCGCTGTGGGATTTATTGCGTTCTGTAAAAAAGGGGGAGTGGCGTTTATCGCATTTTGGGAAAAAAGGGAGAAAAGATGACAGAATATCATGGCGGATTTTGAATTTTGCGTAAAATTAAGAATTTACTTTTAAAAACTGACCTGATATAATACTGATTTTGGCAGTAACTCATTTTTTTTCAAAAATGCCGTTTATCGCGTTTTGGAACCAAACTCTTCATATTTATTGGGATGTTTTTTTTATTTTAAACAATACTCTTCCTGGGGCGCAAAATTTTTTGAATGAAGCTAGCATTTTTTTGCATGAAACTAACTTTTTTGCATGAAGCAAAAATTTTTTTTGCATGAAGCAAACATTTTCGCATGAAGCTAACATTTTTGAATGAAGCTAACATTTTTTGCATGAAGCTAACATTTTTTTGCATGAAGCTAACATTTTTTTAATGAAGCTAACATTTTTTTAATGAAGCTAACATTTTTTTGCATGAAGCTAACATTTTTTTGAATAAAGCTAACTTTTTTTGCATAAAGCTAACATTTTGTTGCATGAAGCTAACATTTTTTTTGCATTAAGCTAACATATTTTTTCATGAAGCTAACATTTTTTTTGTATGAAGCTAGCATTTTTTTTTTGTATAAAGTTAGCATTTTTTTTTTGCATGAAACTAACCTTTTTTTGCATGAAGCTAGCATTTTTTTGAATTAAGCTAGCATTTTTTTGCATGAAACTAACTTTTTTGCATGAAGCAAAAATTTTTTTTGCATGAAGCTAACATTTTTCCATGAAGCTAAAATTTTTTTTGTATGAAGCTGGCATTTTTTGTATGAAGCTAGCATTTTTTTTGTGTTAAGCTAGCTTTTTTTGCATGAAGCTAACATTTTCTTGTATGAAGCTAGCATTTTTTTTGTATGAAGTTAGCTTTTTTTGCATTAAGATAGCTTTTTTTGTATGAAGCTAAAATTTTTTTGCATGAAGCTTACATTTTTTTTGTATGAAGCTAAAATTTTATTTTGGATAAAGTTAGCATTTTTTTTGCATGAAGCTAACATTTTTTGCATTAAGCTAGCATTGTTTTTGCATGAAGCTAAAATTTTATTTTTGCATGAAGCTAACATTTTTTTTGCATGAAGCTAGCATTTTTTTGCATGAAGCTAGCATTTCTTTGCATGAAGCTAGCATTTTTTTTGCATAAAGCTAACTTTTTTTGCATGAAGCTAGCATTTTTTTGCATGAAGCTAACTTTTGTTTTTGCATGAAGCTAGCATTTTTTTTAATGAAGCTAGCATTTTTTTGCATGAAACTAACTTTTTTTTGCATGAAGCTAGCATTTTTTTTTTAATGAAGCTAGCATTTTTTTGCATGAAACTAACTTTTTTTTGCATGAAGCTAGCATTTTTTTGAATGAAGCTAACATTTTTTTTGCACGAAGCTAAAATTTTTTTGCACGAAGCTAAATTTTTTTTGCAAGAAGCTAGCATTTTTTTGCACGAAGCTAAATTTTTTTTGCACAAAGCAACATTTTTTTGCACGAAGCTACATTTTTTTTGCATGAAGCTAGCATTTTCTTAACATAAAGCTAACATTTTTTGATTTTTGAAATCAATACTGGTATGTTGCAACACCCTTAGTTGTAAGTTACAGGGTTGCCAGAAGAAAAATTTCAATGTAAGCACAACTCTGAGAGTTAGACATTAAACTCTACACACAACATCAGTGCTATTGTGCAGTATTGTGATATCACCTGGCTCCACAGCTCCTCTGATCCAGCCAATCACGTTGTAGATACGTGTCACCTGATTGTTGGTGTGGATGTTCATACGCACTGTACTGAAATATAATAAAAACAAAATAGTCAATAAACCATTTAAAAAGTGACAACATTTAAAGGGATAGTTCACCTGAAAATGAAAATTCTGTCGTCATTTAGTCCCCCTCAAGTTGTTTTAAACCTGTTTGTGTTTATTTACTCTGTTGAACACAAAGGAAGTAATTTGGATAATGTTTGTAACCAGACAAATCAGGGGCACCATTGACTTCCATGGTATTATTTTTTCCTACTATGGAAGTCAATCGTACCCCAGATCTGCTTGATTACAAACATTCCTTAAAATAATTTTTAGTGTGTTCAGAAGAACAAAGACATTTTACAGGTTAATTTGTAACAACTTGAAGGCGAGTAAAAGATGACAGAATTTTAAATTTTCAGTGAACTATCCCTTTAACACCCTACAGTATATTACACTAAAGCCCCTTGCTGAATATGTGTGTGCGCGTGTGAAAACACAAGGCCATTGTGTAAACTGGCAGACCCCCAGAATTCATTACATAAAAACAACACAGCTAGACAAGAGAGTGTGTTTGTGTGTGTGTGTGTGTGTGTGTGTGTGTGTGTGTGTAGTGTTACTAAGCAAATGTTGTGTGTCATCTCATTCCTTTGCATGTTGAGTGAACAAACACTTCTTTACTGCTGAGATCATGCAGTTAATGTTTACCTGGAGAGTTTGTGTTGATTATAGATGTATAAAGTTAAGTAACCGTTCATTACATGGATGATGGGTTGTGCACAGACCCGTGATATTGTGGTTAAAGGTCAGGTGTGAATTGGGTTCAATGTTTAAGATCAGAACGATGAACCTATGCAGTCCCTATTATCTTTATTAATAAATATGCTGGTCTCACCGTGCAACATTTTACACATCAATTTCTCAGTATGTGAAACTGAGACCACTGAATCAAATCGAGTTCTGCTCACATTAGTGAATATTAATTCAGAAATATGTGCTGTTTTTGTCAAGACAGATGAGGTCATACTTCTGTTCAAAGCCATTCACAAATCCAGGTCCAATTCGGTATGAGACGTTAAGGGCGCCCTTCCAGTTATCAGGGGGAAGACGTCCCCCCATATTCCTAGAGGAAGTGACATCACAATTAAATCATTTCTCATCTCAACAAGTCACATAATGTTAGGTATCATTCAAAGTGCAAGTAACCTAACCCTCAAGATACTTCCCTTAGCTTTAAAATATAACTATAATAGATATACATTTGATAATTGCATATTTAAATATTTAACATAGTTAAAAGAGTGTTGCCCTTACAAGCAATTACAAGATTCTCTACTATGGTGTATATTTATAAAACAAAAATAAAACTGATGAAACTATTGTTTTTTTCTCAGTTTTGAATAAAAGCGTCTGCTAAATGAATTGCACATTTTTTGAATAAGATACAAGGTTTTTAGCAGAGGTCAACTCACTTCAGCAGGTGAATTGCATCGTGGTATCCAATTGGATGGACTGGGATTTTTGGTAACCCCACACCGGCATCTGCCGGATACCTGTATGTGTATTCTACAAGACAGACAGATATAAAATGATGAAGACTATGATGTATATTTAAAGGGGACATACCATGAAAATCTGACTCTTTCCATGTTCAAGTGCTATAATTGGGTCCCCAGTGCTTGTATCAACCTAGAAAATGTGAAAAAGATCAACTCAGTAACTTAGTTTTGGTAAACCATTCTCTGCAAGCACGTGAAAAAATAGCTTATTGAAATTTGGCTCCCCTTGTGATGTCAGAAGGGGATAGTACCGCCACTTAATCTGCACTATCCAGCCACAACACTGCCATTAAGTGCAGATATCAGCTCATTTCAGTCCTTCCAGAAAAACGCAGAGTGTTTTTTTTGTGATTTTTGTGGGCAAAAATCCTTGATCTTGGCGCATGTTTTCTTAAAAAATGCGATGGAATATGCTGGATATTTATGCAATTTTATGCAATGAAATAGCGAGAACTTGCCAAAATTGCTGAAACTTGCAAATACTGTTTGCGGCTTTGCATTGATGTTCACGTCGCGTAATTACACCACTTCCTAACATTCCCATGACAACAGGGGACATGACTGCGCATGTGTGAAGTAAATGCAACATTTTTCAACTTTCTGCTAAGATATATATGACTTTTTGCTATGAAATTGCGGGGATTATAAAATCATGCAAGCCCCGCATATTTTGCGAGCAGAAATCTGCAATTTATGTGGCAAAAGTGCGGCGTATTTAAAAAATGCGGCCCCCGCATAAATATGCGGACTTTGGCTGATTATGCATTGAATCATGCGATCGAATAATCACGTTTTTCTGGAGGGACTGCAATTTGCATTTAAAAGGACACACCCACATTTTTGCTCACACCTACAAAGTGGCAATTTTATAATGTTATAATAATAATAATTTATCTGTGAGGTACTTTGAGCTTAAATAAACGTACTCTGGGGACACCAAAGATTAATTTCACATCTTAAAAAAAGTCTTGTGAAATGTCCCTTTAAGACTCCTCAAAAATATCGGGCACAAAGACCTTTTGCGGGGTATCCAGGAGTGAGGGGGTCTCCCGCTCCATTAAGATTTAGGACGTTCCCTCTCTGTGCGCCCCCTCCCGGTAGATTCCAGCCTTTAGGATACGGCTCTACACCTTCTGCACAGTAATCCGCAGGATCCGAGTACATAATGATGCCTTTAGCTCCAGCTAACATCGCATTCTTCACCTGCAAACACACACACGGTTGTGAAATACAGTTGTTTAAACAAAAATCACACTGACCACAAAATCTTTTCATTATTTGCTTCCTCCATGTTGTGACAACATTGTGGTTTTGGTGCTTTGTGGCATTTTAGCTGTACGAAAAAAAAATAGCTAACCAGTAAAAATTTGCATTCGTTTGACAGAAAAGTTTGAAATGGCATGGGTTGAATTTTGATTTCAGACATTTTTCACTAATTAATCGTGACTAATCGTTTGCATAATAAAAGCTTTTATTTACATCATATATGTGTGTGTACTGTGTATAATAATTATGTTTATATAAATACAAGCGCATGTATGTATAATTTTAAGTAAAAAATATATATATTTATAGATTAAAATATTTATATATAATATAAATTATATATAAATCTAAAAATGTATATACACATGTAAATACTTCTAAAATATCTACAATATTTTCCGGACTATAAGTCGCTCCAGAGTATAAGTCGCAGCAGTCAAAAAATGCGTCATGAAGAGGAAAAAACATATATAGGTCGCACTGGACTATAAGTCGCATTTATTTCGAAAATTATTATTCTTTTTAGGGGCATTTTGTTTGTTAAGTCTTTTTCCATTGTCTTTAAGTTTATTCAGGGGTAGGCTACAGGGGCAACATATAGCTTTACATATAGGTAATGTTTTCTTTTGGTGCATGTTAGTCGGTATGAATAAATTTTGACATATAAGTCGCACCTGACTATAAGTCGCAGGACCAGCCAAATTATGAAAAAGTGTGACTTATAGTCCTGAGAATACGGTACATGTGTGTGTATTTATTCATACAAAATTATTATACACAGTACACACACACATATGATGTAAAAAAAACGTTTATTTTGCAAACGATTAGTCACGATTAATCGCTATGCAGCCCTACATATGTTGCATTACATATACAGTTCATCACCTTGTTTCCGCGGAAAATTTTGCCGTATCTAGCGATGACGATTTTTCCAGTACAGTTAATTCCCATTTCTCTCTCCAGTTGAAAGAAATCCTCTGTTCGTCCGTAATTAACATAGACCAGATCACCCTACAGTTCAAAAAATCATCACATTACTAAAGGTTTGAACATTTGTATTTATGCATGTATGTATTCAACATAAATCCAATTGTAACATGCATCACCTCAGGTTGTCCTTTCGGAGAAAAGGCACTATAGGGAGGAACAATATCAGTGACATGTTCATAACCTTCAGGAACAGGTTCAGACAGAGAGGTGTTGAAGACCTGAAAGACACAAAACTTTCCATCAATCCATCTATTAAAAAAAGGGGTATTAATAGATTAATAATTTTGGAAAGTTTGTACCTCTTTGCCCAGGTGGTCCACTATGGAGATGTAATTGGGATTAGTTTTATTGGGATACGACAGCAGCACGTCATACGGGACAAGGTGCACAGAGTCCAGACCAAACTTTATCCATTCGTCACGAATCTGCTCTGCCAAGATTAAATTCTGCTGCGTCCCCGCCAGATGAGGCAGCCGTGTGAACTTTCTGGTTAGGAGATAAAATACAAGACATAAGTCCTAGAATAGATCCATTTGAAGTATTTCTCGAGCGTTGATGTATATCGACCGAGTACCTGAGATGTTCTTTAATATTCTCTGCTTGCATTTCATCCATAAAATCACGCAGGAAACTTTTTGACGTTTTTCCATGATTGACAGCGGTAGGTCGAGCAAACCATCCTGTGATGGGAAACAGACACCTGTTACACTAAACCATGTTTGATGACTTTTCTGTTTTATTAGTTTGGCACCATGAAGCATCCTGCACAACTCCTGTACATGCTATAAATGCAAATGAATGCATTAAAATGTTAAGATCCATTAGGCAGATGTGGGCGGAGATGAAGCGGATATTCAGGAATTCTGGAATGCAGCATGAGATCTGGACACCAGTGGGGGATCTGCTGAATATGACACCAGAGAAACAACACTCGGCAGACACTTTTCTTCAAAATGACTTAGAAATAAGATGTGATTTGATGAAAGAGCAGCAATATTAGCAGTACTGCAAGGTTTTAATAGTAAACAAGACAGTGTGCACTTGTTTTAGCTGTGGTTTGGTTAGTAAAGTTTACTATGATCTCATACACTTACATTATTCCATGTTACATATATGCACAATCCTCATACTAAACAAAACAAATACTTACAGATTCCTTTAACTTTTTACTATATTTGCAACTAAAGACATTTGAAATTAACTTTCACAAGTTAAGCAAAAACCTCTTTAGAAACAACCTGTTAGTGAGTAATAAGTAATGCAAAGCACATCAGTCCTGTGCTGACTGAGTGTTGTTGTTGTAAGTGAAGTTGGCAACTTTGTGCCAGCATGTTGTTTATCAAAATGCACAGTTGACATTTAACATTTACAATATAACATTTAAACTCACCTATAATGAAACCGACCAGGAAAAAAGCCGTAATAACTGTAAACCGGCAGATCCAGCTCACTATTTTATCCTCGCTTCCCATTTGACTGCGTGCAGCACACTGACGTAGTCACTGTCACAATGCAAGAGTTGAACGAGAGAGAGAGAGAGAGAGAGAGAGAGAGAGAGAGAGAGAGAGAGAGAGAGAGAGAGAGAGAGAGAGAGAGAGAGAGTTAAACTTCCCGCGCCCCCTGACGCACAGGCTGCGCAGCTGCAATCCAAACTCAGTTTTAAGGTCTGTAAGGGAATTAAATTATTAATATAAATTAAAATGTGCCTGACATGTTGAACATGTTGTTGTTTTTTGCTAGGACAGCATGTCTGTACTGCGCGTTCCCGATCCGGGTGTTGCGTCGTATAGAGCGCGAGAGAGAGAGCGCGCGAGAGAAAGAGATAATTTATTTCTTTGTAAAGTGTTAATTTAATGTTTCTATTATTAAGCAATATAGGACAAAATGTGTTTTTTACCATGTCAATAAAGCCATTTTGAATTTTGAGAGAGCGCGAGAGAGATGATTCACTTCAGTGAGTCGGTTCATTCAAACGGACCATTCATCAGAAAGAATTTTCACTGGAATCTAATTTGGCGTTCAAGCGAAAAACAAAATACCCTTATGGTAATTTATCAAAAGGACAATGACTATGTCTGAGATTAACTTGAACATGTGTGTTTAATATTGTTGCTGTTGGTATCTGGTTCACGTTTAAGGGGACATTTCACAAGACTTTTTAAGATGTCAAATAAATCTTTGGTGTCGCCAGAGTACTGTGTGTGAAGTTCTAGCTCAAAAAATCTCACAGATAATTTATTATGACATTTTAAAATTGCCACTTTGTAGGTGTGAGCAAAAAAATCAGTTTTGGGGTGTGTCCTTTAAAATGCAAATGAACTGATCTCTGCAGTAAATGGCAGTGCTGTGGTTGGATAGCGCATTATCCCCTTCTGACATCACAAGGGCAGACACATTTTACTGACCATTTTTTTTCACATGCTTGCAGAGAATGGTTTACAAAACTAAGTTACTGGGTTGTTCTTTTTCATATTTTCTAGGTCGATAGAAGCACTGCACTGGGGACCCAATTATAGCACTTAAACATGATAAAATTCAGATACTCGTGATATGTCCTCTTTAAATATACATCATAGTCTTCATCATTTTATATCTGTCTGTCTTGTAGAATACACATACAGGTATCCGGCAGATGCCGGTGTGGGTTTACAAAAAATCCCAGTCCATCCAATTGGATACCCTTACAGATCAACTAAATTCGGATTGCAGCTGCGCAGCCTGTGCGTCAGGGGGCGCGGGAGGTTCAGGAATGCGACGCGATGTTTTAGTTGGAAACACGGGAGTGTTTAGATCAATTTGTTTTGTTTTCAGAGCAAGTAACGGTACACGTGTCCTGCCAAAGTATTTGAAGTTTGGCTGACTGTTTATATAGTGCCAAACATGGCGATGGTGTCTTTCCAGCAGATGGCGCTGTAGACCAGTGGACATCAAATATCTGCCAATGTTATGCTTTTTAGGATATTCCCTAAAATGTAGCTTTTGCAAACGTGTTTGTTACAATGACAGTTCATCACAATAAATAATTGAATCACTTAATAGACATTTATTTGGAAAGAATATGGCTATTCACCATAAACTATATTTCAAATGCCCATATTTCTGCCAACCTCTGACTGGTCTTTTATACATTTTTATTTTAAGTCCTAAAACATTTTTTTATTTTATTTCGGTCTTTATTACTTTTAGATCAGTGTTTGTTTTTATATCATTATCGTTTCCATAAAAGTACACTTTATGTCTAATAAAAAAAAAGTTAAAAATGCCATCAAACATAAGCTGTTTGCTATTAAAACATTACAAAATTCCTTTATATGTAGTACTGTGTTTTGGCCCTTATTCCAGTAAGATTCAATAGTGTTGTGATTCCCATCCGACAGATATCCCCATCCCCAGTAGAAACGTACACAAACAATCCATGCAGGTTTCCATTAAAACTTACTATTGCCGTTAAATTCACAATAAATAAATTATTAATAGGAATCAAAATGTGCCTGACATGTTGTACTTTTGTTTTTATTGCCCAGGACAGGATGTCTATACTGCGCGTTGCCAAGCCGGGTGTTGCGTCGATCGTAGGGGAGGCGCATGACGCGAAACATGACAAGCGTGCACGGCGCAAACCGGGTGTCAGACTCTCGCTAACTTGAAGATCGTGATCCGCATTATAAATCGGACAGACCTGCGCCTCCAGTGATGATCGAGACTGATCTACGGTCAGCGGGACAAAGTCACCGATTAGTTTTGCGGTGCGTAAAGAACGAGCGTGCGAACTAACAATGAGTTTAGCGCTGAGGAGCTGGATGGCCAATGAGGGACCCAAACATTTCACTATGGTGAGAAAAAAAAATCTATTCAACTAGTGCTGACTAGATTGAGCTTTCTGCTGGAAAGAAAAAATAAAAAACATCAGAGAAATTCACTTTAAATTGTAATGGTTATGGAATTGCATTGCATTGCATTGTTTTAATGGGAATGTGTTGGGTGCAATGATATCTGGTGGATGGGATTTTACCACACTACTATACAGTACATGTAGGTATCTTCTGGTTTTAATGGAAAACAGCTTCATGTCATTTGTAATAGAAACCATTAGAATGTCTATTGTTCTGTTCAACAGGGATGTGAGGATTGTTGTTTATACTGTGTTTGTTTTGGACAGATGATTTGGGTTGGCTTGAACGTCTTCCTGTTCTGGAGAACCTTCATGTTGTACTTCAGCGGAGCGCAGTATTATTATTTGCACAAGATGCTCGGGGTAAGAAATGTGTCATGTAGATTTTGTATTTGTATTTGTTGATACGCATGAGAGCTTGTTGGCACTTGTAATGTGCTAGGAAGATGCTGCACAGATCACACAAACTTTATTGTAAAGTTTTAGCAGTTTTACACAGCATATGTGTGTATGTGTGTGTACAGTAATCCGTCATGTAGCAGGGATGTTGTGTTTTGTATGGAGCTGTACAGGCGTGCACACACATGCCCAACCTCTTTACAGGAAACTAAAGGATCAAACAATACATCAGATCTCTCTCTCACACATACATAAACACTGTAAAAAACTTCAGGTTGACCTTATGATTATATTTAATAGATTCTGTGTGTTTGTGCATTTTTGATGCTTTCATGTGAACAGTTATTTTGCACTGTTAATAATAGTCATGTGTAATAATATGACAAATATATCTGTTTTTGTGTTAATAAATGTGTTATTATGCTTTTTTAATGAAGATGTGATGATGTATTATAGTGTACTAACAGTTGTGTCCTCCGCTCCTGATGGGGGCGCTGTGATCTGTTTTCTGTGTTTTTTTAGTTGGGTCTCTGCATCAGTAGAGCATCGGCCTCTGTGTTAAACTTCAACTGCAGTCTGGTCTTGTTGCCCATGTGTAGATCAGTACTGACATTAGTGCGAGGGTCACAGCGGGTGAGATACAGACATTGCGTGCTTTACTTTCTTTATTGATGATACTGTATTGTATAATGATTCATTAGTACAAATAATCTGTCTCTTTCTTCTCAGGTGAATAGTAGACAGGTTCGCCGGTTGTTGGATAGGAGTAAAATGTTTCATGTGGCTTGTGGATTCACTATATGTGTCTTCTCAGGTAAGGGAGTGATCTTAATCTCACTTTGACCATTGACATGAAGTTTGGTCTACACTGCACACTTGACCAGCCACATAGACAATAAGAGACTGTCTGGTCAAGACACATATATACATCTAAAGTAAGATATAGACTTACATCTGTAAGCACAGTGTGATATTCAGATGTAAGATTTGTGGCATTTGTGTGTGTGCATTATGAGAGAGTCATAGTGAAAGTTCAGTAGATGATGTGCTGTCTGAGATGGATATAGCAGACGGACAGCTGGTTTAACATTCACTCCACAAAAATGTGTCACTAGCCTTCCTGTCTGTGTCGGTGCTTGTGTCTTTGTTTGTGTGTTCGTGATATGTCTGTCCGTCTGTGTGTGTCTGTATTCATCTGTATGCCTGTGCATGTTTGTGTCCGTCTGTGCAGTGTCTCTTCATCCGTATGTGTGTGTGTGTGTGTGTGTGTGTGTGTGTGTGTCCGTCCGTCCATCCATCTGTGTGTGTCCGTCTGTCTGTCTGTGTGGCCGTTCGTCTGTGTGTGTGTGTGTGTGTCCGTCTGTGCCTGTGTGCGTCCGTCCGTCCGTCCGTCCGTCCGTGTCTGTGTGCGTCCGTCCGTCTGTGTGTGTCCGTTTGTCTGTGTGCGTCCGTCTGTGTCTGTGTGAGTTTGTCCGTCTGTGTGTGTCTGTCCGTCTATATGTGTGTGTCTGTCCGTCTGTGTGTGTGTGTCCGTCCGTCTGTGTGTGTGTGTGTGTGTTGGTCCGTTTGTGTGTGTTTCCGTCCGTCTGTGTGTGTCCGTCCATCTGTGTTTGTTTGTCCGTTCTTCTGTGTGTGTGTGTGTGTGTGTGTGTGTGTCCCTCCATCTGTGTCTCTGTGTCCATCCGTCTTTGTGTCCGTCCGTCTGTGTTTGTGTGTCCATTCGTCTATGTGTGTGTCCGTCTGTGTGTGTATCCATCCATCTGTGTGTGTATCCATCCATCTGTGTGTGTCCATCTGTGTGTGTGTGTGTGTGTCCGTCTGTGTGTGCATACGTCCATCCGTCTGTCTGTGTGTGTGTCCGTCTGTCTGTGTCCGTCCGTCTGTGTGTGTGTGTGTGTTCGTCCGTTTGTGTGTGTTTACGTCCATCTGTGTGTGTCCGTCCATCTGTGTGTGCGGCCGTCTGTCCATCTTTGTTTGTTTGTCCGTTCTTCTGAGTGTGTGTGTGTGTGTGTCCCTCCGTCTGTGTCTCCTTGTCCCTCCGTCTGTGTCTCTGTGTCC
The DNA here is from genome assembly GCF_027580225.2 of Misgurnus anguillicaudatus. Classification (NCBI taxonomy): domain Eukaryota; kingdom Metazoa; phylum Chordata; class Actinopteri; order Cypriniformes; family Cobitidae; genus Misgurnus; species Misgurnus anguillicaudatus. The sequence continues at coordinate 39,739,331 of NC_073360.2, read as the reverse complement.
GTCCGTCTTTGTCTTTGTGTCCGTCCGTCTGTGTGTGTGTGTCCATTCGTCTATGTGTGTGTCCGTCTGTGTGTGTATCCATCCATCTGTGTGTGTCCGTCCGTCTGTGTGTGTGTGTCCGTCTGTGTGTGCGTACGTCCATCCGTCTGTCTGTGTGTGTGTTTGTCCGTCTGTGTCCGTCCGTGTGTGTCCGTCCGTCTGTGTGTGTGTGTGTGTGTCCGTCTGTGTGTGTGTGTGTCCGTCTGTCTGTGTGTGTGTCAGTCCGTCTGTGTGTGTGTGTCCGTCCGTCTGTGTGTGTGTCCGTCCGTCTGTGTGTGTGTGTCCGTCCGTCTGTGTGTGTGTGTGTCCGTCCGTCTGTGTGTTTGCGTCCGTCCGTCTCTGTGTGTGTGTGTACCCGTCCCCGTCTGTGTGCGTCTGTCCGTCTGTGTGTGTTCGTCCGTCTATGTGTGTGTGTGTGTGTGTGTGTGTGTGTGTGTCCGTTTGTGTGTGTTTTTGTTTGTTTGTTTGTGTGTGTCTCCGTCTGTGTGTGTATCTGTGTACATCTGTGTGTGTGTCCGTTTGTTTGTATGTATGTGTGTCTGTCCATCGGTTTGTCTGTCTATCTGTGTGTGTCTGTGTCTGTCCATCTGCGTGTGTCTGTGTGTGTGTGTCTGTCTGTCTGTGTGTTCATCTGTGTGTGTATGTGTGTGTGTCTGTCCGTCTGTGTGTATGTGTGTGTGTCTGTCCGTCTGTGTGTATGTTCATCTGTGTGTGGGTGTGTGTGTTTGTGGGTGTGTGTGTCTGCTCATCCGTCTGTGCGTGTGTGTGTGTGTGTGTGTGTGTGTGTGTGTGTGTGTGTCTCTTCATCTGTGTGTGTGTGTGTGTGTGTGTGTCTGGCCGTCCGTCTGTGTGTGTGTCTGTTCATCTGTGTGTGTGTATATATCTGTCTATGTGTATCTGCGTGAATCTGTCTTTGTGTCTGTCCGGCTGTGTGTCTATTTGTGAGTGATGGTTTGCGTGTCTGTCTGTGTGTCTGTTTGTGTATCCATGAGTATGGTCATGTTTTGTCTGTCTCTGCCTATTTGTTAGTCTGTTTGTTATGAACATCTTTGTGTCTCTGTTCTTGATTTCCCTTTGTGTATCTCTCAGTTTGTGTCCGTCTATGTGTGTGCACATACATATTGGTTAAATAACTTTGTCTAACATTACAGTTTTAGGTCACCAGCTGTGGGTTTGCCAACTGACAGGTGTGTGTGTGTGTATGTGTGTGTGTGTATGATAAGAATAGTGGAGTATCCTGAGGGGTTTCCCAGCTGGTTTGATGTTGTCTGAGACCCCCTCACATTTCCTGTCTCATTGCATTGTGCTCTTTTTCTAATTACAGAGCTCTGAGACATCACGTTACCATGACAACTGTGCAACACACCCGCATACAACACACAAACGCACGCACACACACACACACACACACACACACACACGCATGCACGCACACACACACACACACACACACACACACACACACACGCACACACACACACACACACACACACACAGAACTGCTGAATGTAGATATCTTGCAGACATTCCTGTAGTATGCTGTCAGTGTCTGTTCTCCTCTGACTCTGTGTGTCTGTATTGTTAACGCAGATGTGATTGTCGTTCACGGGATGTTTTTGTTTGTTTATTTCTGCAGTGATCCATGTGAGCGCTCATCTCATAAACATGGTCAATTTCTCTGATAGATATTCTGAAGATTTTCCTGAACTTAATGTCGCTCAATACAAGGGACAGGTAAACACACAAAGGCACTGACAGATACAGTACATGGGCACAAACATACATACAAAAAAAAGAAAGAGTTGTCGGAAACTTAATGCTTGATGACGTTGAGGTCAATCAATGGTTGAGGTTCAAAGAAAAAATGCATAAAATAGATCTGAATGCAGATGAAGACTTTAATATAGGGTGTATGGGCAACTTACTTCCGCATTCCTGTTAAACGTAGTAGATCGCTTCCCTTTCTGTATGTTTTATGCTGACATGGTGGTGCTGTTTTCATAAATGAAGCCTTTTGGAGCTATCAAAGACGAAAATAACGATGTCCAGTGGATATGCTCATTAACGTCTTAAATCTAAGTGAAAGAAAATTAACTTTTTTTATACTTTATAGCTTTTGACAAAAGGATTTTTCTCTCACATACATTCAGATATTAGAATAAAAAAACATAACAAAAATAATAATACTACGAATAACAATAACAAGCTACGATAGCGCATACCGGAAACCGGAAGCGATCGACCCAGTTTTCCGGTTTGGTCGCGTAACATTAAACAAAAAGTATAAACAAGAATCCGTGGCATGGCAAGACAAGAATAAACCAGACAATAAAAAAACAATAAACACACACTGCAAAAAATGATTTTCAAGAAAAAAATTCTTACTATTTTAGATAGTAAAAATATCTAAAAATTCTTAAATTAAGATGCTTTTCTTCATGAGCTAACAACGCAAGAAAATAAGTCTAGTTTTTAGACAAAAACGTTTTTTTTAAGTGATTTTGTGCATAAAACAAGCAAAAAAATCTGCCAATGGGGTAAATTTGATATTTGTGGTCTAAAAACTAGACTTATTTTCTTGGGTCGTTCCTAGTACAAAAATACTAAGAATTTTTTTTTTGAAAATAATTTTTTGCAGTGTACACATTACATCAGTGCTTCTCAAATAGTGGGGCGGGACCCCCAGGAGGGGCTCGAAGCGACACCAGGGGAGGGCGCGCGAGACCACGGTGAAAATACTTTTTCAGGATGATTTTTTTTGCACCGTCACTTAAAGACATTACACCCCAATCACGCTGATAAGCCGCTTGGGTTTTTTATTATTATTTATTGATTATATTTAATTTAATTTTTCAGTATCAAATGGTCAAAAATATTATACTTTATATAAGGAGAAGTTATTCTGTGTTGTAAGTTGATCGATATTTCTTTTTTGTGTTTTCTTTAATGTTAATAAGGATACAATGTTTTGCAGATGTGTAATTTTATAGATAGACAAATTATACTATTTACAGTCGCGGCAGCGCGAAATGTTTACTTCTTCCTAGGGGGGGCGTGACAGAAAATAATTGGGAAGCACTGCATTACATCAACAATAATCGACAAAGAACAATGGCAATTTTCTGCTAGTATTTTTAAGTTAAATTAACTTAAAATTGTAAGGCAACCAGGTAACTTACACATGAAACACTTCACACTGTAAAATGTTTGTATGTTAATGATAAGATTTGATGTTTTTCTCAGAAATAGTGTGTGATGTTTCTTCTCTCCTCAGGACTCCAGAATCATCATCATGAGCACAGGTGCTTCACATTTCGGATATTTCTGAACCAGTTTATGTTACTGCTGATGTTTCGTTGAGGACTCATGATTGGTTTTGTCTCATTCTTTTATAGTTCCTGGAGTTACCGGAGTTTTGTTGGTCATAGTGTTGTTTTTGATGTTTACAGCGTCGTCTTCCTGCATCAGGTACCCCACCACACCTAAACATGAATGCGTGAGAAAATAACAGATTTAAGTCAACTTTACTTTTAAGTCCTTGACCCAAATCTGACCCTAGACTAGTTTAGACCCACAGCAGTATAATTACTAAGACAGTATAACCTGAAGGGTTTCCACCCCTGTTATTGATTTAAAGGTGGACGGAGCTGTTTCTCTTTTAGTGAGTTCTGCTTAAGAGCGTCTCATTTAATTTTTCTTGTTTAGCAGTGACTGATTAAACTCTATTTGTTTTTTTCTCAGGGTGTCGAGTTATGAAATATTTTGGTACACTCACAATCGCTTCATTGTGTTTTATCTGATTTTGATTGTTACTGCAGTGGGGTGAGTTTGTCAAAATATACACGTTGTTCTTCCTCTCTGTGCCCCGATGTGGTATGATTGACACATCTCCGTCCAATAGGGGAGCTTTAAAGTATCAGGTAAACGTGGAGGCCCACCCACCCGGCTGCGTACACACGAACCTCAGTTCAGATTCACCGACCAATCACAGAGCAGCAGGAGAGAACGAAACGCAGTCCGTCTGTCGAGAAGATGCACGCTTTCAATCCCATTTCCCTCAGGTCTGTCTGTAAATAATGATTTTTGTGTGTTTATATACTTCTCACACATCATGGAGTAAATCTGTACATGTATGTGTTTCAGACGTGGCTGTGGGTCTCCGCTCCTCTCTGTCTGTACTGTGCCGAGCGCTTATATCGGTACATTAAAAGCATTGCTGATCCTGTTACCATCATTTCTGTTGTCAGTCATCCCTGTGATGTCGTAGAAGTGCGTATGTTAAAGAGCGGCTTTAAGCCCCGCCCCGGGCAGGTGAGCTCCGCCTTCATGCCGTGTATGTGTGTGTTTGATTGTAGATAAACACATATACATTTAGAAATATTCACAAATCCTTCCCTAGTTCATTGCTTTTTGCGTATTTATTGTTTTGAATAATGTTTATGTCTGATTTCTCTTCTAGTACATCCTGCTGAATTGCCCGAGTGTGTCCTCGTTTGAAAATCATCCCTTCACTCTTACCACGGTAAATGTGTTTAAAAACAGCGTATGGACATGTCTTTTCTGGCTAAATGCCGTGTAGATGATGATGTAATGATGGTGACGCTGTTCAAGTATCAGCTCACTCGCAGTATTTAAACAAAACAAATGTGGAATGTTGGAGAAATTTGAGCTGTAATCCCCTCCAGACGCTTTGACATTTCATGCTGAATCATTTTTACTGAACTGTGCTTTTTCACACACACACTATATATTTTTTCAAGTCTTCCAGCCCTCAGGGTTTAGTTTCTGAGCAGTGCATGACTATACCTGAACCTCACCTAATCCCTCATGTGTCTCTATGTTTCTTAGTGTCCAACAGGGAAAAATGAAACATTTGGTATTCATCTCCGAGTGCTGGGAGACTGGACATGTAAGTACACACAATAAACCTTTGTTTGACTCAAGATTGTTTGGTAATGATGTTTACAATATACCTAAATCTAACTTTGAGATTTAAAGGTGCCATAGAATGTAAAACTGTATTTGTCTAGGTATAGATGAATAATGAAAGTACATGGTAATGACATCAAACACGATTGCTTCCTCCTTCTTATGTAAACCTCGTTCATTCAAAAGAACACTGCAAAACAGGCCAGTCTCAACATAACACCATCTGAGTGATTCTCATGAAATCCAGATTTAGAAGGTGTCCAGCATCAGAATTTTTAAAAAGCCATTGAAGCCATTTTTTGCACATATCAGACCGGTCACAATTGTGACAGTGTCTTTTTTCTTATTTCTGAAAGCTCTAAAAGTGTTGATGTTGGCTCTGGGCAAGAAATTAAACTTTTAAATGAAAAAATAGATTGTCTTGATTAAAATGTATCAATGTCATGTGATTAGGGTGAAAGGTCATATGACCAGATCAGTTTACTTCCTGCTTGCACATCTAGAAGAAGATGTCTACCTCAGACTACTACAAAAAGAAGTAAAACATCTTAATTAACAAATAGAACTATCAATTTTGTAGGTGGGGTCACCTACAGATATATTTTGAGGATTTTTTTTAATGGTCACCATTGTGACCGGTAGTATAACACACTGTTTCTAATGTAAATATGTCTAATTGAATTTCAATGAAGTCCGACTATGATGTTTCCCACCGGTTACTTTTGTGACCGAGTATAAAACCTAATATTTCACTAACTTAACCAACATAAAATCAAAGAAGGCATAAAGTTTGTGTGTTAGGGAGGTCTAAGGAGTAAATTGCATGTATTCAAATTCCAAGAAAAAATTTGGGATTAAATGGGTTTTTAAGGTCTGAACTTACTGAAACTATTATTTTTAGAGGATTTAAAAAATATTTCTTATAGAATTAAATTTTTTAGATTATGATTATCAAAAATGATCATTACCGCAACATGATATTACATTAAATATATGCATTTAAAAACTCATGTTTCGGTAATGAGAACTAAAAAGTTGTCTAGGTACTATGACAAACAAAATTTTTAATTTTATCTGGAGAGAAAAAATAAGAACTGCTTACCTGGTAGCCATCTTGAGTGTCACAGTCAATTATGTCGCTTCCAAAAAAAATTTGGACACATTATATTCCTTATTATTGTCTCTACATTTACCAATGATCACGAAACACCACACGTTTCTTTACTGTAAATGTTTATAGTATAACATGCACTGAAGCTTTTTATTTTTTTTTAGAGTTTTTAAATATAAATATTTCCATGTCAAAGAACCAAAATGCAAACATGGACATGTTGCGGTAATGAAAAATTTCTCCCAAATGTGGAAAAAACCCAAAATTGGTTTGTATGATATCATTTGAAATCATGTGCAAAATAGTACATGAAGAGATGTTTGTAACTACTGTATGCTTCTTATTTTGATAGCATTTACTTTTTTTTATCAAAATCTTTTATGACATCCTATTAGTCTAATTTCGCGAGATCACCCAACTGTGATGTCACAGTCGTGATGTACGCCCCCAACATTAAATTAAGTACAATGTTGTTACAATGCTAATAACAAAGTTGTGACTGCTGAGGTAGCGCTATATGCTAGTTTATGCTATATGCTAGCTTTTAGGCTAAAGTTCTACTATTGACATTACAATTATGTTTTGCAGGTCCATACTGAAAAAAACACAAACTTACCACTCAGAAATGTCCATTAACAATCATTAAACAATTGATTATTCAGTATCTTCATCTGATACAGGCTCAAACATAAGGTTTGTTTATACACACACAGAGCTACTGAAGGAGCTGCTCTGAAAACAGCCAATCAGAGCTCAACATTATTATTCATGACCCTTTCAAATAAGGTAATAATAGACAATTTCATTCTAAAGGCAAATCCTAGGGTTGTAAATGGACATGTAAAACATCTCTAGATAATTTTTACACTTAAAAAAGCCACATGCCTTCTATGTAGATATCAGATAACAATTTAAGAGATTATTGCAATGCATTCTTTGGCACCTTTAAAGTCGCCCGGTAGTTGATAATTTTATCATTTAAAATGCATCTTTGAGAATCATAATATAGCATATGTAAACATTTTTCTTGTCACAGTAATTTCTTCATGCTTTAAAACAGCACGATGTAACTAACTATAGAAGATATCATAGTATTGACTACAGTAGTAAACTGTACAAATATTTCACAACAACCATTACACACAATTTCAGAATGTGAAACATAATGGCGGCCTCAATAGTTTTTTTTAAGTAATGAAAATATTGAATGTGTTTCAATATTAGTAGTATTTAGTAGTATTAAAGCATAAAAGTCTTCATAGTCTGGGTACTTTTAAAATCTAAACGATGTTATTGTTTGAGGTTTATGAGATTTTCAAACTGTGAGATCGCAAATGGATTACTGCGTTTGGTTTATATTTATTTTCGAGGATATTTTTAAACATTTGACCCTCAAAGGTAAAGCCGAACATGTACACGGGCTTTCACACTAAATTAAAGGATCTGTTATGTTCTAACACCGTTATTACATCCAGATGGCCAATTTGCTGTCCGAAATGTGTAATGCTGGTAAAAAAACATACAGTGCACGCCACACATTGTGGTTGACTCTATCAAACACTTTCCATGATGTCATACTTTAAAATATGTTCATGCTTAACAAAAGAAATCCCACATACTCCGCACAAACAACACAACTTTCATGGCACTTAGTTGTACGTATTTTACGAGGTGGCTAATTCTTACTACCACAATCGTACATTTTTGTACGGCTTGCTTTTGCCCTGTTGACGTTGGGATTAGTGGGGGTGTTTCGTTATTGTTTTTATGACAATTGTGTGTTTTTGTACGATCACTTTGTACGAATTCAGACGATTTATTAAAAATGTTGCGTATTCTTGTTTAATTTGCATACGCGTGTGTTCTCTCTCCAGCGAAATTTTCTCAGCAGCTGCTCGAACAGTCGGACAGCTCCGAGATCCTTCCCATGATGCATCAGAGGAGATATCCCACGTAAGTCTGCCGCTTGTTGTGGGAAAAATGCCCGAGGCGTTTGAAGATTATAAACCCACAGTACACTGGGGTGAAGTGTCACGATCCTCTGACCACATCGATTTCTGAGAAAAAGTCCAGCTTTGTGTAGGAGACAAGAAGTTGTGTCAGCAGAGAGTCGGGTGTCAAAGTTCGCCACCCAATATAACTTCCTCATATGTCTCATAAATGTGTTTTTGTGTATAGTTGTGTGTCTGTATACAGTGGGAAATGGCTGCACATCCTCATCCTCTGTGTATTTGTGTGTTTATTTGTGTTTTTTAATCTGTGTGCATATTTGTGAGTTCACATATTGTTGTGAGGCTGTGTTAGTCTTATCACCAACATGTGAACCATTGTTGCAGCATTTAAGTTACAAATTATTTACTATCAAATGTGTTTGGTTGTTGCAGTATGTTTAGATTTAATTTAAGGAAGATTAAATATTTTGTCCCATAGTGTCTCTCATCTCATTGGTTCTTTTGCTTTCTTGTCCCGCCCCAGAGTGTACGTGGATGGTCCTTTTGGCAGTCCGTCAGAGGAGGTGTTTAATTATGAAGTCAGCCTGTGTGTGGCGGGCGGGATTGGAGTCACACCGTTTGCTTGTGTCCTACAAGCTCTCTTGTGAGTGGTCAAACAAAACTGTCAATCATGTTAACTGTGATCCACGTGTACATGTACGGGTGATTCTCACGAAATGCAGACTTAAAAGGTGTCCAGCATCAGATTTTTTTTAACACATATTTTTTTGCACATAAGATAAAGGTCTGAACTTACAATAACTATTATTTTTAGAGGATTTAAAAAATATTTCCTGTAGAATTATTTACATTGTTTAGATTATCATTATTTAAAAAATCATTACCGCAACATGATATTACATTAAATATATGCATTTACAAACTCATGTTTCAGCAATGAGAACTAAAAAGTTGTCTAGGTACTATGACAAACAAAATTTCGACTTTTATTTGAAGAGAAAAAATAAGAACTGCTTACCTGGTAGCCATCGTGAGTGTCACGGTCAATTATGTCCCTTCCAAGAAATTAAAAAAAAAAGGTAGTTCCTTGAGGGCTTAAACAATGATTGAAAATTGTTGCGGAGGATGAGAAAATTGGTCTTGGACACATTTATATTCCTTATTATTGTCTCTACATTTACCAATGATCACCAAATACCACATGTTTCTTTACTGTAAATGTTTATAGTATAACATGCACTGAAGCTTTTTATTTTTTTGATTTTTTAATTATAAATATTTCCATGTCAAAGAACACAAATCCAGTCATGGACACGTTGCGGTAATGAACATTTTCCCCTTACATGTGAAAAAAACAACAAAATTAGTTTGTATGATGTCATGTGAAATCATGTGCAAAATAGTACATGAAGAGATCTTCGGAACTGTATGCTGCTTATTTTGATAGCATTTACTTTTTTTATCAAAATGTTTCATGACACCTCATAAGTCTAATTTCGCAAGAATCACCTAACTCAATGCTTTATTTATACTGCGCAGTGTACACTACATAGTGCCTACTATTTTTATATAGACTGCAAAACAGTATTGAGTACGCTAAAAATCTGTCCATCTGTCTGTCTGCCTATCTATCTTTATTAATTAACTTGTATTCTTTACTTAGACCATTTTTAACGTAACTTTGTGTAAAAGCTGCATTTTTTGTAATAGTGCGTTCACACCAGACGCAAATAAAGGGTTAAGCGCGAGTGATTTACAAGTAAAGGTAATGCAAAGACGCGATAGACATCCTGCAGCGTGATTCGCGCAAACGAGGGGCGAATAGAGCATTTCGGGTGTTTGGCCCTGTCCCGGACTTATGGTCCCTTGACGCGAGTCCACGAGGGCGCACCGGAGTCGTATTTTGGGACAGACTCGAGCGTCACGTTGGAAATAGGAAGAAAAGTTGTCCATCAGTGTAACCTCCTACCATCCGTCGTTTGATTGGTCTTTCGCAAGGACTTCTGGGTTGGTAAAGTGCGTGAAGCCTGCTGCAGTGCGGGCTTCCCGAAGACCGCATCAAAGGTGCAAAGGGGGCGCTGATGAGCACTTTCAATGCGTAAAAATGACGGACTCGTAGACTAAGCGAGCACGTGCAATTTAAGGCCACAAGGCCAAAAGTCCACATGAAGTGCGCCATTTGGGGCAGGGCCTTTGACGCGTATAAAGCATTTGACGTGTAAAATTAGCTTATTTTGCGCGAGTTGAAAAATCTGCTGCATTAACCAATCAGGAGCTTGCTCTAGTAGTGACGTGATTATGACATAACGAGCAGAGGCAGAAATACGAAACGACAATAGAGGACAAAATCATAGTCGCTGTATGTGAACACCTGGAGCTGTATGACACTTTGTACTTTTATAGAAACAGGAATAAAAAGGATCTTGCTTAGAAGAAAGTGAGTGAGGAGTTTGGAAAATCGGGTAAGTTGTAAAAACGCTCTTTACTTAATATGAGCTATATTTACAGTACTATGCAAAAGTCTATAGGCCACCACCACCAGACTTGTTTAATAGTATGTTTATTTTTCAATCTATTTTATTAAGATACAAACAGAAAATACAGAAAATATGTAGGCCTATAAAAAAATTAATTTTCAGGACTAAATGTCTTCTTAAGGCATCGTCTGTGTTTAATGTGACCTCTCTTGGCACTAAACACATCTTGAGCGTTTAAAATTAGAAATTAGGATTTAATTTTATTTAGTTTTAAGAGATCCTGCAGTTTCCTTCTATTGCTCAAGTGGAAGGGGAGTTTACCCTAAAAACTTAACACATCAGTTTACATTTTATACAGTTTTTAATACTATATACACATTTTCTGTATGTATTCCATTAAAGAGACTGAGAAACAATTATATATGATCACTATAACATTACAAAAACAACAAATCTAATTCTGGTATGGTGGCATAAGACTTTTGCACAGTATTGTATATGCATATTGAGACTACAAGCTAGCTAAAACCGGCAAATTGAGTGTATTCGCGTCTGGATTTTATGCATGCGCGGGAAGCGAGTTAACTCAAAATGTTCAAGCCCGAATGCCGCAATTGATTCGCTTCATTCGCGTCTGGTATGAACACACAGTCAGTTTGATTAAATAATGAGTAAGGAAAGAAATGTTTAAACTTGTAGCTATTTGTCATGATGAACGCATTGCATTATGGGATACAGTATTTAATAGAATTGTTTTATATGGCTCACTTTAACAGATGTACAGTATCAGAAGCACTGTTGATATACAGTAAGTTAGTGTGATGATATAACCGTGTTTGTTATGTTTGTGTTAACTTGCAGTGAAGATTGGTGTCAGTATAAGTTGAAGAGATTATATTTCGTTTGGGTGTGTAGAGATCTTCAGTCTTTCTATTGGTTTGCTGATCTACTGTGTGGACTTCATGAGAGGGTAAACATACATACATATATACATATGCTGAATTTAAACATTTGCTAGGTGAATATCTCCACCTGCTGGTTGATTTTTTTTTGCAGGTGCCTATAAGAGTCTGTTGTCTTAACCAGTCCAATATAATGTTTTATTAGTGCTTTTTTGCATCGTAGTAAAGCAGCTTTATAGTAAATACAGGCAAATCTCTCTCTTTGTCTCTCTCTTTGTCTCTCTCTCTCTCTAGTTGTGGCAGAACAATCGTCCAGATTATCTGAATATCCAGCTGTATCTCAGTGACTCTAAGGGATTACAGGTAAATGCGATTGAAAGCATTTAGTTAATTATGTTGAGAATGTTCACTTTTTATTGTCTCATCTCGTAACATCTGATATAGTGGACACCCACATATGAACATGCATGCATGCATGTATTTGCTTAAACTGCACACAAACTGGAATGATAATGTAACCCATTATCAGAAAATGACGTACCTATAGTCACATAATTTCGTGAGTGTTTTCCGTGACACTAGTCCCTTTCACACATGCAGTCTTTACTGGTAATTTACTGGTAAATTGCAGTTAACAGATCATGTGTGAACAGAACTCCCAATTTACCAGTAAGACAGGTTGTAAGATTACCAGTAATTTACCGGTAAGCGCTATGTGTGAACGAAAAATATAGGATTACCGAACGGACGACGTCAGATCGCGCTGACAGCTTCAGACCAATCATAATGTTTTAATACAGATGACGCGTTTACCCCCGCACTGTTTTAAGGACGTTTCCACACACACAGTGCTTGAAAGTCGAGCACACCTGAAGTTTACGGCCACATTTCTTCACCAAAGTTGTTTAAAACAGCTTACCACCTACTTGCCGAATTGCCGACGTCCTTAGCACGCTCTCTGTGAAGCCTAAAGTGCAAACAGTACTGTTGTTTAAAACGCATTTTCGGTTTGACGTCGCCTCATGCAATGTTGTTTGGTCATGAGCAACTTCGCGACTGTCAGAGTTTACCACAGACGTAAAAACAACAAAATACGGACCGTGGATATGAACACGTGGATTGTTTACTAATACAACACTGAGCTCAACAGGCACCACAGGTACTTCCGCTTTCTCAACGAATTTACCGGTATTTTGATACTGATGTGTGAATGATGTCTTACTGGTAAAAAGACGGAATGTCACTGCATGTGTGAACAGCATGTATTTACTGGTAAATTCATTCTGGTAAATTAATGGTAATTTACCAGAATTACTGTGTGAAAGAGGCTACTGACATGTTTTTCTGCCTTTTTGCGTGAACATGTCAACGTATTTCTGTGAACGTGTCACTGTCACGTATTTGTTACTCAACTGTTTTGTCCTATTTTCAAACCGTTGATGCTTCGGCTTAGAGTCAGATTTGGTGTTTGCGTTAGGAAGTCACTTTAAGTATTGGTTTGTACCTTTTTTAATTATTTATTATTTATAATTTTTGATTTTTAAACCATTGTGGCCTGACATTAGATTTAGAGTTTGTTTAGGTAAGGATGTCATTTTATGTAAATCTAACCCTAAACTAGGAAAAAAAGTTGAGTAACGAATACGTGACAGTGACACGTTCACAGAAATACGTGATATGTTCACGTAAAATGGTGGAAAAACGTGTCAGTGTCATGGAAAGCACTCACGAAATAATGTGACTATAGGTACGTAATTTCCTGATAAAGGGTTAGATAATGTATTCTTTATCTGAAAACTTTCCTTATTTTCTTTTTATTTAAACGTTCAAAAGTTCAAAGTTGTTTTTCTCCCTGAAATGTTGATACTTGTAGACAGAATATTCATTAATATTCATTAAGCCACAATATGTAAGATTTTTATAATAAAATATATTAAAAAAACCATATATTTAATATATGATATATTTAATGCAATTGTGTACTTACATTATCCAAAACGTTTTCAAGGATTTGTAAATTCCTTTTTTAAATAATAGCTCATCTCTTATAATTGTCGCGCTTTCTCCTTCATGACATCATTAAGCTTCACTTTGTTATTGTTATTGTGTAATTGCGACCTCTAGTGGTAAAAATGTACATATTGCAGCTTTAACTTTTATTGTGATGTTGTATGAATATTGTAATTATTATATTATGAAATATTATCATAGTGTATAATATAGTCACAACATATTGTAATTATGTAGTTTACATATTAACTACATGTTAAAAAATACTTACATTTTTTGGTTAAATCAACTCAGATTTACAAGTCATGTCAACTTACTATTATTTATCTTGAGAAGATATGAGTTGTTACAACTAATAAAATGAAGTTGACTATATTTTATAAGTTATAACAACTCACATGTAATTATAACAACTTATCTCTAGTCAAGATAAATGATAGTAAGTTGAGATGACTTGTAAATCTGTGTTGATTCAGCAAAGGATTTCAGGCAGCAAAGTATTTTTTTCAGTGTAGGGCTGAGTAATGTCAAGAAAATAAATGTGCATATCGCAAGTTGCATATAGCGATGGTTTGCAATGAATTAGATTTACTTTTAATACTTCAAAAAGTAATGTGCGGTTAGGTTGATTCGCATTATATAATATCTGGCACATAATAGTGGTGATATGTATGTTTGTTTGTTTGCATTGTTAAAATGTCTGATTTGTTTTATGCAACAGTAAAATATGTCTGTTCACTTTCAAAAGTTATATAGCTTTTTTCCTATAATATATGATGGTTATATAAATGTTTAAATACAATTTAAGTAAAAAAACGTATTGCATATTGCATACTGTAGCAATTACAAGTACTGCATTTGTCTTATTAATATAGCTCTAATATTAATATATTTGTGTAATTTTTTTAGAGCATCAATGAGGATCAATACCGTTTCCTGAGCTCCAGACTTCGGATTGGTCGACCAAAGTGGAAACTTCTTTTCCAAGAGATAGGAAGAGCCAATCAGCAGTGAGTATGCCGGATACATGCTATTATTGGTTTTTTGTTTATGTAATACGTAATCAAATTTTTAAGTATTGTAGTAAGACTTTATATGTTTGTAACTGTGTGTTTTCTGCAGTAAAAGGGTCGGAGTGTTCTGTTGTGGACCTAAAGGTATTTCTAAAGCATTACACGGTCTGTGTAACTCAAACCCGTACTCACAAACTACTTTTGAGTACAACAAAGAGTCATTCAGCTGATGATTCACAAATACATGAATCAGTAAAAGCCAAATAATAAACCAAAGAAACTTCTGCTGAGGGATGAAGAGCAGGAGGAAGACGTCTGCACTTGATGGGCATCATCATCATCTTCAGCCGGTAACCAGTTTAATGATTTGCACAGTGCTGAAGAGTTTTTCTACATGAGCATGCCCTCAATAAACCCTTAAAATAGACAATCAAACGATAAAAACAAGACGAGGGTGAGAAATGATAACCAAACTTCACATTTTGGATGAATTATTGCTGTATTACTTGAAGTCATCCTGTCTGCGTTATGTATTAAACGGCAGGAGGGTTGGTGTATAAAGTTAATTTAATTCATTCTTGGACTATGTTTTGCTCTTCTATTTATTAGCTTTTGTTTTTACTATTGTCATATTTCACATATAATGTTTTCATGTATTACAATTATTTTTTTTTGGTCCAGATTTCAGGTGAAGCACAAAAATTGTTTACATTTTTTTAAATGTAACATTTAATATGTTTTGAGTCCAAAATCAACTGCACTGTTATTTGATAACCACTGCCAAAGATTTTATTCAATCTTTATATTTTTCATATAACTTTGTATGTGTTTTATGCATAAAGATACAGTACACGTGTGTCACAGTGAAGACACAAACACAAAAATTATCATTATTATGGAGTACAGAGATGAAACTTCAGCTATGTTCATAATGAAATAGCTAACTATGTATCGTGTACTATTAAAAAAAAAGTATGCATATTGTATACTATTGTATACATTGCTTATTGTAATAATACAGTATGAAGAGATGTTTTGTATTTGTTATCCGATCACCTCATTGCATTCAGTTCAGTGAGTATTACTGCAATTTTACTCCAAATATTAATAAAAAAGTCTGATCAAAGTGTCTCAGAAAACACAGTCGATATTACTTTGATTATATTAATATTAGTAGTATTCCTTGTTTATAGACAGTTTGCATACTGCTTACAATATCCACGGTCAAAACCTGTAATCCCTGAGTTGTCAAAAGATTAATCGCGATTAATCACATACAAAATAAAAGTTTGTTTTTGCATAATATATGTGTGTGCACTGTGTAATTATTTTGTATATATAAATACACACACATGCATGCATTTAAAATATATATATATAAATTATTATTTTTATTTATTTATTTTTTATATATTTTATATTATATATATATAAATAAAAAATTATACATAAATAACAATTTTCTTAAATGTATATATGTATGTGTGTATTTATATATACATAATAAATAATTACACACACAAATATATTATGCAAACACAAACTTTTATTTTGTATGCGATTAATCGGTATTAATCACATACAAAATAAAAGTTGTTTTTGCATAATATATGTGTGTGCACTGTGTAATTATTTTGTATATATAAATACACACACATGCATGCATTTAATAAAATATATTATTATTTTTATTTATTTATTTTTTTATATATAAATAAAAAATTATACATAAATAACAATTTTCTTAAATGTATATATGTATGTGTGTATTTATATATATATAATAAATAATTACACAAATATATTATGCAAACACAAACTTTCATTTTGTATGCAATTAATCGGGATTAATCACATACAAAATAAAAGTTTTTTTTTGCATAATATATGTGTGTGCACGGTGTAATTATTTTGTATATATAAATACACACACATGCATGTATTTAAAAAATTATATATATTATTATTTTTATTTATTTATATTTTATATATTTTATATTATATATAAATAAAAAATTATACATAAATAACAATTTTCTTAAATGTATATATGTATGTGTGTATTTGTATATACATAATAAATAATTACACACACAAATATATTATGCAAACACAAACTTTTATTTTGTATGCGATCAATCGCGATTAATCGTTCCACAGCCCTAATTATTACAGTAGTATGCCTTTCCCAAAATTGTCTTATGACTGGTACGGTGTGCGAGACCTCATAATATGATTCAGTGGTGAGGCCTTGCTTCGTTATTCACATGACTCTGTAAACTGTCTGTTGTGTCTTTTCCCATTGGTACAGTATGTACTGTATCTGTCCTCACTGACACGTGCCTGTAGTGTGTATGTGTTTGATTCACAGCGTTGTCTGATATGAAGTCGAACCCTCTTCCTCGCTGCTGTTCAGAAGCGGCTCTCTCTCTCCGTATTCCGACAGCTTTCGTCTTTTTTGCCGTCTGCGGCACGTCGCAGCGATAATCGTCGCGATAATACCTGCCACGAGAGCCCCAAAAATTCCTGCGGCTAGCAGCCAGTGCCAGATCTGCTGAGCTTGCTGTAGGTATGGCGTCAAAAACTCTTGCATGAACCGCTGGCCTGAGACATCAAAAATGACACGGTTACACAAAGGAAAACATATTGAGCTCAAGAAAACCTCTGTGTATGTGTTAATAACTCACCAGGGTCCAGTAAATATGCATATTCGTATCCCAAAGCTTTGGTGGACAAGAAATAATCTCCGTTTCTGTACAGTGGGATGAAGGGAACCATGAAATATCCGTCGTTGTGCCCGATTGGGGCGTTGGCTGTCGGGTAATGTGTGCGCGGAGGCTGATGACGCCTTAACCACTGCTCGAAAATGCTGAAATGCACAGTAAACAAAGAGATGAATTGTACTTGCTAGCAATGAATATGTGTTCAAATGTTTGCCAAAAAATGTGCAGTTGGCTGTTGCTACCTACCTGTCTATAAAGGCATGATGCAGAATAAAAATGGGGTCGTTGGCAGACCCCTGTACCGAAGACATGGATCCATTCATGAAGACGTGTAGTGAGTTGTGCATCAGACTCTGACCTGTTACTGCCAGACCTGTTTCTGGACTCGCAAAACCTGCATCCAAAAAAACCCATGTTAGTTTTCAGTGTATGTCTGGTAAATCGGGTGAAGCTGTGTAAAACACTGTTGATAGACGACTATGGGCCAGATCCGTGCAAAAGTCTGCAGCTCCGGTGCAGATCCGGCCCGGAGATGTCTGCTGTCTATGTTGGTTTACCTTCCAGAGCGTTACGGAAACTCATGTTAGCCCGCCGGTCCATTGACCCCGTCTCATACTCTGTCAGTCTGAGCACCGACTCAACGTCTGCAGAGGTCGGCAGCCGTCTGACACGGGTTCGGTCGTGATCACCAGGGTTACGCTGTAAAGGCCCTTCAGGAGACCCGTCGCACAGAACCTCACGATTGTTGTAGTCTTCAGCTTGTGAACAGACCACCTGCGCAGGTACAATACAGTGACAGTATTTTATTGTCCACACAACATGTGAATAGTGAAGCGTAAAGTGACAGATATGAACAGATGAGGAAGAATTGTCTTATAAAGCTCAGTGGTAGAAGATTGCATTAGCTGCGCAAAAGGTAATGGGATTAAACCCAAGGAACACACGTGATGAAAAAATGTATGCCTTGTAATGCACTGTTAGTTGCTTTAGATAAAACAGTCTGCCAAATGCATAAATGAGGTCTTTAACACTGTGAAAGGCAAAAGACAAGATATCTAAATATTATATGATTAAAAACAGTATTATTGTCTTTACCATAAAATGAACTGATGGTAATACTAAAATTATATAAAATTTTATATTATTTATTGTTTGTATACTATGTTACAACCGAGGTATGCAGCAAAGCATCTGTGAAGCCACAACACGCACAACCTTGAGGCGGATGGGCTACAACAGCAGAAGACCCCACCGGGTACCACTCATTTCCACTACAAATAGAAAAAAGAGGCTACAATTTGCACAAGCTCCGCAAAATTGGACAGTTGAAGACTGGAAAAATGTTGCCTGGTCTGATGAGTCTCGATTTCTGTTGAGACATTCAGATGGTAGAGTCAGAATTTGGCGTAAACAGAATGAGAACATGGATCCATCATGCCTTGTTACCACTGTGCAGGCTGGTGATGGTGGTGTAATGGTGTGGGAGATGTTTTCTTGGCACACTTTAGGCCCCTTTTGTGCCAATTGGGCATCGTTTAAATGCCACAGCCTACCTGAGCATTGTTTCTGACCATGTCCATCCCTTTATAACCACCATGTACCCATCCTCTGATAGCTACTTTCAGCATGTCACAAAGCTCAAATCATTTCAAATTAGTTTCTTGAACATGACAATGAGTTCACTGTACTAAAATTCCCCCCACAGTCACGAGATCTCAACCCAATAGAGCATCTTTGGGATGTGGTGGAACGGGAGCTTCGTGCCCTGAATGTGCATCTCACAAATCTCCATCAACTGCAAGATGCTATCCTATCAATATGGGCCAACATTTCTAAAGAATGCTTTCATCACCTTGTTGAATCAATGCCACGTAGAATTAAGGCAGTTCTGAAGGCGAAAGGGGGTCAAACCAATATTAGTATGGTGCTCCTAATAATCCTTTAGGTGAGTGTACATCTCTCAATACATAATGCACAATGCCTCAATGCAGGTTTGAAGCCTGCAGACTTAATGCAACCCTGACAACTCAATAGACTGCATCCTCTACCTCAAAGTGGCATTCACAGAGGGTTTGCTTGGGTTTAAAGTGAAATCTAATGCCTGTCTGTATTGATGTTCAGTAAACCAGCTTGGTGAAATTCCCTCAGAGTATCAGTATTGAAGTTACTTAGGGGTTTTAGGATCAGACAAACTTCTTTGTGACTTCTTTACACACCCAAATTCCACAGCAAGTCACAAGAGTTGCTGCGTGCATCAGACCGCCCTGTGCTGGAGGCAGCGCTACACAATCACGCCTTTATAAGCGCAGCGAATCATGACGTCACTGTTACGTCCATTCCTCACGTTCTCATATGACATCAGAGACGCAAAACTGAGCAATAGATGTGTGATTTTTTTATTACCTAAATATAGTTGGGTCATTCTCATTCCTACTATTTGGTGCAATTTCAGGGTAACTTTTTTTTTTTTTATTTGGGTGATATTATAATTTCAGCTGAAAGAGGGTTTTTCAAAACTATAAGGAAAATATATTGGTCCAGCTCAAATCTTCTTTGAATATATAAAATAAAAAATAAATAAAAATACATATCAATACAGTGTATACAGTACAGTCATTATTACTTAAAACAGTAACAGGGTGGACGGACAGGACAGTAACAGGAGTGTAATTTTTATGCGAAACTAAGCCATTATTAGCCAACTCATGTGGTAAACAACAGACTAACACATATTATTGACCATAGAGAAGGATTTTTAACATGTTTATTTCTTAAAATTACAAAAAAATATTGTTTCCTCTATAAATAATAACAGGGACATGTTATGCTTTACCACATCAGTGGTAAATTGTTAGACAAAAAGCTGATAAAAGACTGATCCCTAATTTGCCTCTTGTAGATGATTTCTTCCTGAAGTCATGTGACTAAACGAGCAACCAGGGGGTGTGTTCAGGGGGATTTCCATAAGAGTGCAACTTTATTTAAAGATTTGAATAATTAAAAATGCATTAATTATTAAAAACAACATTTGGTGAGGAATATTATGAATATGGCTATACAACAGTAATGAAAATTGGATTTATTTAATTTAATTAGTTATATTTTTAACTAAAATTTAGCATACGTGACTGGGGACATGGCAGTTCAGCCTATTTGCCCTGAATAATGAGTAATTAGTTTAAATTTAATTTAATTTTAGGTACATGTCATTGTGTTCTGTGGTGGAGAGGAGTTTATCATATAAGATAAGCTTTTTAAAAAAAGTATAATTGCATTTTTAAATAAAATATACACTATTATGTCTTGGGGACACAAATGGCCAAATCCAGTCATATACCCCAACCAGAATTAGCTTTTTAGTACAATAGATATCTTTGATATTTTGTATCTTATCCCACATATGAAATCACGTGCATTTAGATAATTGGATTTTGTTAATAGTTTTTTCTTTTTGTAAATAATTTTTTATTTTTTATTATTAGGCGATATTCTCTATGTATATTGCTCTTCTTTGGCAATACTGCACTGTAAAAGATACTTTGCTGCCTTAAAAATTTTTGTTGAATCAACTCAGATTTACAAGTCATTTCAACTTACTATTATTTATCTTTAATATAGATGAGTTGTTATAACTACAGGTGAGTTGTTATAACTTATAAAATTAAGTTGACTTTTCTTTTCTTTTGATTTAACAAAAAATTTTAAGGCGGTAAAGTACTTTTTACAGTTTATGTGTGCTTTAATAATAATAATAACCAAAATTAATTTGTTAAAGCTGACACGAATAAGCAATATATTTTTACAGCATTTATTAATCTTTGTTAATGCTGGGTAATATCATATTAAACAGTTGTTCATTGTTGTCTGTTAACTAATAAACTAATAGATAACTAAACTTTTAAAAAAAGATGGCATATATTTCACAGCGATTCACTGAAAAAAATTATTCATTTAATTTACTAATTTTTTAAGGTAAGTGGTCACAATCAATTTATTTAAGCTACATTTAAACAAAAAACTTTTATTTAAATGTAGCTGAAATAAATTGATTGCAACCACTTACCTTAAAAAAATTGAGTACATTTATTAAATCATTTTTTTTCAGTGTTCTTATTTACAAATAACAAACGTTTTTAGGAACTTTTATTTTTTAAAGAGTGTAATGCTATACAAATATTTATCACTACTATGCTGTAAAGTGTTACAAATATGTTTACTTCGATTTACGTGTTATTAAGTATATATATAATGGTTAAGTGAACGTAATTTACCTTCCACGAGGAGAATACAGATGATGGACTGATTAAGCCTCGGTTCAGTGAGCTGCGCGCCCCCATCAGTTCATCCGTGCACACCTGACAGTCCTCCGCGTCGCGCCAGTCCCAGTACGGGATGGTGAAGTTAAAGTCCCCGGTCAGTTTCCGGATCTCATGCTCCCAGAACAGCAGATAAACGCGGTGCCAGGGTAGGAACGCCGCAGACTCGTGCGCGAAGTCGATGTCCGTCCACACGTTACCGGGACCGCCGAGCAGCGTGTCATGGGACACGTAGTAGTGCATCCACACGAACAGATCATACACGCTGATGTTAGCGAACATGGGGCTCGTGCCGTTGTTCATTTGCGCGTACGTGCCCGTCGCGATCATGTAATCCGGGCTGATTGTGTTTTTGGCGAGGTTCAGGTACGAGATAAACCGCTGTCTCTCTGTTACCGACAGCTGTAAGATGTTCCTGCGCACGGACTCTCTCCTCTCCGCGCAGTTGGCACCAAAATACCCGAACTTGCACTCGCCGCAGTTGTACCCCATGTAGTTACCGGCGCACTGGCAGGTTTGGTTGTAAAACACCAGAGGCCACCGTTCCCGGTCATCTAGGCCGGTGTGGGGGTACTGCGGCCCGTTGGGAAGGTCAGAGACCGTGACGTCCTGGCAGAAGCCTCGACCCGAGAGGCTCCCACACACCGAGCCGTCCCCTGGCCAAACCGGACAGCATTGTTTGCTCAGGAGAACCTCTGGAGTGGTGCATGGTCGAGGAAACTGCTGGAGAGATGGACCCGGGTACTGAATGATGAAGAGAAGCAGAAAGGCACATAAAGGGTTCATGGTGAGCTATCTAAAGACGGTGCGTTAAATTAGACACGCAGTGCATGAGCGTGAAACATTTTCAGAAGAGTTAGAAAAACTTTATCCGGCTCTCCCTCTCTCATTCTTTACGCACTGCCCTCCCTCCATAAATGCACGCGCACGACCCTCAGTTAAATCACATGTTTGGGATAAAATCCTTGAAGTCCTGTCTCGGGACTCAGGAATGCGCGCGCTTGAGTGGAGCGTGAGATTTCATTTACAATTTCAAAAGAAACTCTTTTAATCGTTTTAACCCAATAAAACAACGCGAACAAGCAAAGCCAACAGAGTTAATGCCATTTGACCTTTGGCATGCAACAGACGAACACCATGCGTTCAGTGGGTTTCATTCAGTTTTAATTGAACTTAAATAATGTCTCAATGCACGTCAAATCATATATTTATGTGTAATATTATTTTTATGCTTATGTGATTATAATGATGGTGCCAATAACATAAAATGTACACATTTGGACACCAAAGTTATTTCATTGCATAAAAACCAAACCATGCAAGTTTATTAAAATGTTTCGTTCTGCAGAGTCACTTTTTAGTTTCTCTCCTGTTCAGTTCATCACATTAACTAGCCTACTAAAGGAATAGTTCACCCAAAAATAAAAAATTCTGTCGTCATTTTCTCATCCTCATGTTGTTAACCTGTATGAATTTTCTATAAAAAAAGAAAACAAATATAGGAAAAACAAATATTGTGAAAGTATTGTGATAAATGATACAATTTTTGATGGTAAGCACACAGTTGATGGTATCCATTGAATTCCACCGTATTTGTTTTTCCTATTGAAGTCAACCCCTGTGTGCTTACCATCATTTATCAAAATATCTTCTTTTGTGTTCATCAGTAAAAAATAAATTCAAACAGATTTAAAACAACATGAGGATGAGAAAATAATGACAGAATTTTCATTTTTGGGTGAACTATCCCTTTAACATGGTCCATTAAAGTAAAAGTATAGTGTGTAAATAATGTAATTGATGATATATACTAACTGGTACAGTGATGATATCAGATAGCAATGCAATGATACTGATTGCTAACCATTTTAAGATAACCCAGAGATGTCAATGATAATATAATTTGTAATATTTTGTTAACTATGTATCCTGTTGTGTTCATGTGTGTGTCTGTCATATGCTGGCATCATGTGTCATATTGAGAGCAGCACATGTTGAGTCTCTAATCATAAGTTTGTCACATGTTATAGTTGTGCACATGAGGGTCAGATAATCCAGCACACAGCACTGAGCGTCACAGGATTACTACTGCCAGAGGCTTTCTCTCTCTCTCTCTCTCTCTCTCTCTCTCTCTCTCTCTCTCTCTCTCTCTCTCTCTCTCTCTCTCTTTTTCTTTAAATCAGTGTTTTTGTTACAGAATCAAATATTTTTGTTCACATTGTTCATTGTTTTAAGCACATAATGCATACAATGGTCCAATTCATTATTTGGACACTTACAGTAAGTTTCAACAATGTATCTAAGTAACATTTGGTTAAGTAACATGACACCAGACTAAGTGCAATTCATTAAAAATATAACAGCCAAATTTTTTAAAACCGAGGTTTTAAATCGTAAAAAAACCAATACTGCTCAAAATGTCAATGAAAATTTCTCAAAGTATTAGCAGAATATGTTCATAGTTATTTTGTGATGAAATAACTGTGCTTTTGACACCTACAGGCACAGTATGTGAATTTGGGGTAGCTATCAAAATCCGATCACAAAAAATACCTTCACACCAGAAAAATTGGATTACTGAAGTGTCCAAATACCTTTCAGGGGTTGCAGTATTTAACATGCTGTAAATAATATTCACAAAAATTATGAAATATTTTTTTATTTTACCCAAAAATGGCTAGTATCTGTTCCATTGATCTCATCAACTGTTTGTAAAATATTAGGGCTGTCAAAAGATTAATTGCGATTAATCGCATACAAAATAAAAATTTGTGTTTGTATAAAATATTTGTGTGTGTATTGTATGTAATTATGTATATATAAATACACACAAACATGTAACATTAAAGAAAAAATTTATATATATATATATATATATATATATATATATATATATATATATATATATATATATATATATATATATATAATAAAATAAAAATCCAAATAAAAAATAAACAAATAAGTACATAAATAAATAAATATATGATATTGTATTACATATATCGTTGCTGTCCTTCCGAAAGCTTGTATGTCCAAATTCACTCTTTTTCAAGAAACAGAAAAAACACTGTATTTTTTAATGATTACACACTGTGTTGTCTAAGTTGACAAGCCCTTTTAATACTTTTTATTGATGTAATATTTGCAAAACACACTGACAAACAAACATAAAGAGTGACCAATAATAATAAGTTATGACAAAAAATGAAATTCACAAAATATGGAGACAAAATAATTACACACAGTGCATATATTATGCAAAAACAAACTTTTATTTTGTATGCGATTAATCGCGATTAATATTTTGACAGCGCTATAAAATATATTGATTATATATTGATAAATTTTACTGTACTGTACTAATCAATGCATTCACTGACAGTTTTAGATTCAGTGGTTTTTAATGAGAAACTGTGGTGAATCTTAGCTTGATAAATATAAAGCCTCATGAGAACGAACAGTGATTTAAAAATAGTGCTGCCTAACGATTAGTCGCGACTAATCGTTTGCAGAATAAAAGTTTTTGTTTATATAATAAATGTGTGTGTACTGTGTATCATAATTATGTTTATATAAATACACACACATAAATGTATAATTTTAAGAAAAAAAAAGATTTATATAATAAATATTTATATATAATATAGATTATATATAAATATAAACATGTATATACATATGCAAATGTTTCTTAATTATATATATGCATGTGTGTATGTGTATTTATACATAATTATTATACACAATACACCCACATATATTATGTAAACAAAAACTTTTATTCTGCAAACGATTAGTCGTGACGATGTGACCCACTTTGTAAAAACCCAGCTAAAGTCATTTTTTTGTGATTTAGCATTTTCTACATAAAATCATAATGTAAAGAACTTTTTTAAGTTCATATAGTTGTCTGCAGGGGGCAGCGTGAAGCGAAATTTGTCAGGCACCAATATTATCCACTGGATGGGACTGACATGTGATATCTCTTTTTTCTTTTCCTCTATAGACGTGGTTTCCGGATACTGACGACAGAAGCACAACTGTTTACTGTCGGTTCCATCTGTTGGATTTCCCATTATCTTCTTCTGAACCATGTGTATTGACTGCATGAGACCTCAGGGCACAACAGAATTATACTGTATGGAAGATACCAGTTTAATGGGGTAAATCCAATCTAATGGGCATCACAGGTTCAGAAAGGCTTAGCTTTTAATCTGCAGTTTGGTCGTAGTGTAAATCCAGTCCCCTTTTCAAAGTTCAAAGATATAGCTACAGACACCAAATACTTACATTTGTTAAGAAAAACACACACGATACAAATAATACACTCCCTAAGTGTTTGGATGATGTGTAATAGAGGGAGAAAAAAGATCTTCATGTCAAAAGCTTTTTGTGTCACTATTAACATCACTTACTCGTAACAGCATTTCATATACAGCAATCTTTACATACCATCAGTGTTTCTATGGCAACAGAGATTATCTCAGTGTTATTTTGAAATGGCATAATTTTTATGGGTTACTTGACAAAATGCAATCTCTCTTTTTACACACTGCCTACTTAAAGGGACATTCCACTTTTTTTTGAAAATAGGCAAATTTTCCAGCTCCCCTAGAGTTAAACATTTGATTTTTTCCGTTTAGGAATCCATTCAGCTGGGCTGCGTTCAGCCCCGACAAACGTTGCACAACGCTTATTAAACAGAAACGGTGATGTGTTGAACACTCTGTTGTGATGACGCAAGAGTTGCAACTACGGTAGCTGAGAGGCCATTCTTTGTGTTCTTAAATGTTTCTGAAGCCTGATGAAATCGTTATAAATGTGTGTTTAATACTTTAAAATACCCTCAATGTTACAGTCACTGACCTTGCCGTCCAGAATGAAAGACAACATTCTTGAACCCACTGAGCGAGCTGTCTCTTTAGTACCGCGTGGTTTATATACATCTTGCTGCTGATTGGGCCGACATTTCTGACACACCCACCAAACAAGAGAAAACGCATTTAAAACCGTTCAACGTGGAAACAGTAGCAAAAAGTTGCGCACCGGTGTGAGCTTGAACGTGTCCCTGATCTCCGGGTCTGGCGCTAACACTTTTAGCATAGCTTAGCACAATCCATTGAATCTGATTAGACCATTAGCATCGCGCAAAAAAACAAAAATAAGCAAAGAGTTTTGATATTTTTCATATTTCACATTGTGCTAAGATTGAGGGAAAATTAAAAGCTGTGATTTTCTAGGCAGATATGGTTAGGAAGTATACTCTCATTCTGGCGTAATAATCAAGGACTTTGCTGATGTAACATGGCTGCAGGAGGCGTAGTGATATTACGCACTGAACGGAAATAATTTGGATCTAAGATTTGTACAAACTCTTAGCTCACTTTACAAAATGAAAAGAGTATATGTAAAATACTTTTCACTGATGTTTGTGTTGCTAATTATTTAACCCTTTAGCATTCCTAAAAAAGGCTAAAATAAAGCAATAAGCCCCAAGAAGCAGTGGGTAGGGTTACCAGTGCATTTTATAACAGCTAAGGGGCGTTGTTAGGCACTGTAATCCCACTGCTTTGCGGGGATTATTGCTTTTATAAAACGGTTACTTCATATGCATAACGTTAGCAGGATTTCATAAAATAAAACACAAATAAGTTGTAATTATATTAGTACAAATATTACTCTTCCGCCAAACAAAGTAGTTCCTCAGAATCAGTGTGGCTGCAACAGAGCGCAGTTCACAACCAACACAGACGCAGCAAAGACAAAAGAAAATATGATTAAAGACTGTTGTGTTTATTTTCATAAATCAGCACGCAGCAACAGTGGCGTAGTGATACTTCTGTAATGCGGTCTGAACCGTGGGGTTATAGGGGTATTTTATCACGGCTTAGAATGCGTTTCAACCAATCAGAATGAAGAACCAGAACGGGTCGTTTTATAAAGGACATTATAAAACGGGCAGTTCTGTTTCTTCATACTGATTGGTTGAAACGCGTTCTAAGCCGTGATAAAATACCCCGGTAACCTCACGGTTCAGACCGCATTACAGAAGTATCACTGCGCCACTGTTGCTGTACTGATTTATGAAAATAAACACCACAGACTTTAATCATATTTTTAATTTGTCTACAATTGCACAATTAATGGCGATATCCAGATAAATGTCAATAAATGTTGTTGTGTCATCTCTTTAATAAAGAGAAAAAGGAGTTTCTACCTCAAATTCATATTTCCGCTATCCACTGGGGGGCGATCTTACACAACTTAAACACTGACGCATTCACTCAACAACACTAAAACCATGTAAGTTTTGATCGTGGCTCTGAATCTAATCTCTTACAAAAGTTATTCACAAAAATTTAAATATCTCCGCTTTTAGCTGAAAATTTCAGAGGTGATAAGAGAACAAATAAAGGTATGATGAAACTTTTTTTTTTTTTTGTTAAAGCGGGGGGTCTGTTCTTTCATTTGATATTTTATGTCTATTTAAAGAAGATGATTTTTCTGTAAGGCATTAAACTAAAACTGGGTGGCAACTTAAAAAAAAAAAACGCTGACAGAGAAAGAGTTAAGGATGCTTCCAAGCATATTTGATCATCACTTCAACAGTTGCACGATGTTAATGTATAAATTAGATGAATGTTGATTTATAAAATAAACACCACAGTCTTAAATCATATTTTCATTGTGTATTTGCTGCGTCTGTGTTGGTTGGGAACTACGCTCTGTTTCAGTCACACTTGATTCACTACCCTGCTGAAAAAAACAATAAAACCATTACAGAAAATTCTAATGGTTTTATTGGGAATTTCATTGGTTGTAATGGAATGGAACACACTACAGTGTATTGGTTTTTGTTAATCTGTAATGGTATGTATTGGTTTTATTGGTTCTAATGGAATATGGCCCAAAACACACTACGGTGTGGTGGTTTTAATGGTAAAATCTAGTGGGTTCTATTGGTATTTTAATGGAAACCATTAGAATTTTCTGTAATGGTTTTATTGTTTTTTCAGCAGGGTACTTTGTATGGCTGCTTCCTGGGGCTTATTGCTTTATTTTACCTGCTGTGTTTATTGTATCTTAAAACAGTTTATATCATTCGAATCACAAGAATTTCAGCTTTCCAAAGATATGTGACATGCTTTTTGTTTTTGAGTTGTTGTAAAATAATTTCCCTCCCACGGTATACACTGGAATTAAAAAAAAAAATAGATTAAAAAAGAATAAATAATAATGCAAATCATCACTTATTTACATTTATGCATTTGGAAGATGCTTTTATCCAAAGTTGCTTATAGTGCACTTAAATTTCTTTTCTCAGTACTGTATGTTATCACCGGGACTGAACCTGTGACCTTTGCATAGCTACTATAATGCCCTACCAAGTGAGCAACAGGAAGACACAAATCGTTTCAAATCAGGAAGCATTTGAGATGATTTGTGTGTGAAACTGGAGAGCAGCCTTTAATGTGTCTCCATAAAACGGCTCTGCAGACTGTGACTCACACCAGTTTCATCCCACGCAGACATCCTGATCCTAAGAGTGTGTATTTGTGTGTTCGTGTGTTTGTGTGTGTGAGGGGATATTAGAGAGTAATTCGGGAAACTGTGCCATTACCTTCATGAAATATTTCCGTATTTAAAGTACACCTGTGGGCATTCTGCTCTTAATCGAACTTTGAATGTTGCACTATTTTTGGTGTTTACGTGACGTGTATGTTGTTGCATGTGACTGAGGGCTCAATTACACACTTAAGACTCTGATTACTCGTCATTACGCCTTTCAAGAGATTGGGAGGGGTTGCCATGGCAACCTGACCCCTGAAGCCATTGAACAATTACTCTTGTGCTTTCTAAGAAGCGTTTAGGACATTTTCCAGTATTTGAGCATAATTCATCACAATCTGAACTCTACTGTAATGCTAATTGTGTAATTAACAAGCTTAATGAGGTTACAAACATTCCAGCAATGGTTGATGGGTTGCTGGATGGAAAACCTGGACGTAAAACAAACAAATGTGACATCTCCGGTTTGGTAGGGAACATTTGGTAACTGGAGAACTGTTTTGATTGTTTGTAATACAATGTGTAGTGACATTATATTGGCCAATTAAATTATGACAAAATCATGCATCTACGTTCGATAATATAAATATCAACTCATCATAATCCAGCATTCACAAAATTGCCCTTTTGTTTACCCGAGAATAGCTTTTCTTGTTCTTTTTTTGGATTGAGCACCATAAACTCATCTTTTAAGATAAATATGCTTTCATAATATTGACAGGGAAGATTTGAAAGCTGGTGGGCTTATGAGCATAATGTTTAGTGTATTGTTTATTGGTTTAAGATGTTCACTTATGAGTACCAGGCCGGATTTTTCTCTAATCTGTCTTGTACCAAGCTCCTACAGATATAAATGTGTGTTTAGGAGAAATGCAGGACAAAAATCTGAGGTTAAGAAGATTACCTGGTTTGGTTGAATTATGTGTTGGTTGTTTGTGGTGTGCTTGTGTTTATGCAACATTCTTGTTTAGTCAACCTTTAGTCAGTTGATTTGTTCCTGTATTTGAATCTGTAGAGTATTGTGTTAGCAGCGCAAAAGGTCATGGATTCAATCCCAGAGATACTGATAAAACGATGCTATACCTTGTTTTGCACTGTAATGCTGGTTTATTTATAACCGAGCGCTAGGTCAAAAAGAAACAAACCCAGCCCGCTGGGTTGTAATCTACACTATGCTGGGTAGTTTTAACCCATTGTTGGGTCAAATATAAATATTTTCTGATTTAATTTCACCCAACACTTTTTTTAGAGTGTAAACTGAACTGTCTAAACCAGAAAGACGTGCTGGTTTCCGTCCTATCACTTATTTTGTAACTCATTTAAACCGGTCTGTCTATATTGAGATTGAGGGAATAAAAGTGTGAATTATATTTTGACTGTAGCCTACTGTATGTGAAAACCAGAGAGATTTACAGAGACGCTGGTAAACATCACAAGAGGCTGCTGGAGTGGTTTTTGGCCTTTTAGTGGTTGTTAATCCCGCGCGCATTTGGCGGGCTCATTAATCCCGCGTGCTCGAAGCCCAAAGCCACTTTGACTAAAAAGCTCCATCCTGTCAACCCACCACCCGTTTATCTACCCTTGCCAGCACAAGAGATCTCTGTCAATCACGAGATATCGATCGGTGAGTCTTTCTTGTTGACGTTGAAACGCGTGAGCTCGAGCGAGCGGGAAAATTAAGCCCTGTTGTGGCGCGTGGCTTTAACGGTCGTAACGGCTGTTAACGGAATCTGTGGTTGTCATGGCAAAAAGTGGATTAATCGTTGAAATGCGACTGTCTTCTTCTCCTCAGGTCGACGGGATGCGACAACAACAGAAAATAAACTTCGAGCAAGGTGGGTAGATATACAAAAAACTTTATCTGTGTTTAAACATTGAATGTGGCTATTTAGTGCTGCTTTTAAAAGATATTTAAAGACTTTGATATTTTTTGTAAATTATTTGGACAAGAGCTCTGTTCGTCGTGTTTTGCTGTCTGTTTCCGAGAGTAAAATACACTTCTTAAAAATGTGCAACGGCAGTTTATTTAACGGGGACAAAAGACAGTACAATACTGTCCCAGAACCTTTATTGTTAATAGTGCAAAAAGTACCACAAGGTGGTGGTGGTGGTGGTCGTCGTCTTGACTGTTTTTCTTAGGGATTTCTATACCACCTGCTCACTTTTTGAAACATTATTTTCACATAGGCTATGATGCTTTAAAGCTAAAATTAACAAAAATACAATTTATGTCGGTCACCTGTACATTCGCTGTCGTTACCTGCACTCAATCCTGACAACATATGGGACGCGTCTGTGCGCGCCCAGTGACAGACACCTCTCACAAGTAACATCACTTATAATACAATAAAACACGATTGTATAGAAATCGCGATCATAAAATATTGTATTTACGTTTAGAGAAGCGCAGGCTCGCAGGTGCCACTGCCAATTGGATGCGTTCAGCCAGTCGCGGGGTTCACGGGTGGGAGGGGGAGCTGGCGCCGGGATGTGTGTGTACACAATCACGCATCGGCAGTCTCAGTGCGTGACAATACGACGATACGAGACGACACGAGAGTAGTGGCTCTCCGGTGCCCCGACGATTACCGGGCGACCGACCCAAAAATCTTCAAAATTTCACCTGTGGGAGGCACGCACCATCCGTGACCTTAGATGAGTCTGGCGCGGGCAGGTAAGAAAGACCCTCACGAGCACCACAGGAAACCCGTGCGTGGAAATGGGTAACACGAGTTTGGATCTGTGGAAGCGATGTTTGTTCTGGAATGAGAGACTGAGGAGAGTAATTTCCTCTCTCTGCAGATTATCGACCGCGAGCATCCCATTTGCGTGGGTATCAATATGACTTCTGGCTTTGCACATAACGCGCCGTTTAAAGGAATATATCGTACGCGCAATCTTATTGCAGTATAGGAATGTATTGCATTGTTGTGATTCTGTTAGTGTAATGCGATATGCACGTTTTGATATATTGTATATCTCGTGCATTAGAGAGAGAAGATGAGAGAGGTTGTTTATCGGATATATTGAAGCACATGGAGTTTTTTGCCATTGCAGTGTGGCGCGGAGGGGAACAGATGCGTTTCAGCACCACGGACAGCGCAAAGCTCTCCGTTATTTACGGCAAGGTCGTTTACTCGCATCCGTCCCGTTCAATCTCGATGTATCTTAAAGGGTTCGAGTGGCTCTTTGCTCTTTAAGCCGGACATTTAGATAAATTCAAGTGAGGTGATGATTAAATACCAGTCCGACTTTAACATTCCCTGAAACTCTATTTCTTCTATTATGTTTGAGGCATTCACCATGCTGCATTAGTTTATTCATTTCCTTTCAGCTTCCGCCGCAATCTTTAATTCAAAGGGCGAAACAGTTTTTCTATTTTCATGATGACATAAAGTACTCTCCCTCTAATGGACCTCATACAACACATTTGAACAAGCTTGGTGCCAGTCTGCGTTTGCATTTGAAACGGACGCTTTAGATGCAGCGAAATGAGAAACTCATTCATTTATTTATTCAGCCCATTTTTGATGCGATTACTTTGAGTCTTGGAGTGTCTTGCGTATACCACATGATGGGGTCATATTCATTCAAAGAAAATCCCTCTGTAAATTGTCACCTCATTTTGGGTTTTGGTGCGCACACTGAATGTGACTAAAAAGGTGATGTAACCAATCTGTTTGTTTTCAAGGGTTGACCCACACTTGATTGTCTGTCGATGGATTCGTACAATGTTTGCACACTGTCAGAAAAATAGACACAGCTGTCACCTGGGCAGTAGCTACCCTTTAAAACGGTGTTAAGGTGCTTTATTTGGTACCAGTATGAGCTACTAATATAATATCTTTATGTGCAAATGCGAAGGGTACAGCTAGTGACCATTTATAACAGTGAACTTTGTAAAATTTGTTGGGTTACTCACCCTTATGCCATTTCAACCACTATGTTTTTTTAATCCCTTGGCCTTCGCAAACTACAGAAGTTGGTAGGCAGAAGGTTGACCTCTTTATACAATAAAGGTAAATAGTGATCACAGGCGTTCAAGCTCCAAACATGTGTATGGTAACCATAAAATCAGTTTTGTATCAATTTAAAAAAATATATTTTTATCTGAACATTAAAGGTGCAGCGTGTAAGTTTTTGGAGGATCCCTTGACAGAAATGCAATGTAATCTACATAACTATATTATCAGTGGTGTATAAAGACCCTACATAATGAACTGTATTGTTTTTATTATCTTAGTATAAGCCGTTTTTATCTCCATACACCGCGGGTCCCCTTACATGGAAGTCGCCATTTTGTGCCGCCATGTTTCTACAATAGCCCTAAACAGACAGACTGCTCTACAGACCATGTTTCGTCACTGTATTTTGTCTTAGACAACAACATGTTTGTCCTTTTACGGCTACCATAGCTTCTCTATGCATTTCGGTGAACTGAGACGTTGGTTGCAATTCACAATCTTACTGCTAGATGCCGCTAAAATCTACACACTGCACCTTTAATAGAAATGGATATTACTATTGCATATCATCTTTCTATGTTGCTTTTTTGTGCTGCCTGGTCACCATTCACTTTACTTGTATATAAAACATCACTGTCAACCGTCTTTTAACCTCACGCAATGTGAGATTTAAGGATGTGTATCACCATATATTCACAAACAGTCTGTTCAGAGACAAACCTGTAGTCAGGCAGTTTACATCTTTCATCCAGAATATCACATTTCTCAGATTTTCTTCCTGTTTGTGTCCAGATAATAAAATTGCTGTGTCTATCTCCTCTTTGATTCGAGGTTATGAGGCCCCTCATCTTATGCCGTCCCCAGCTAGAGGTTGCCACGGCAACGACCCAGCATCCCGCTCGGGGTCATCGTAGAGGCTTTCGGACAAATGACAGCACAGTCCAGAGCTGCAAAAGCTCCTTTTAGTCTAGTCGGATTCAGCGAGGAGCCAGAGGAACCCAAGTCAGACTTCATCTGCTGATCAGAGTAAGACTTTTTCTCATCATCAATCAAAAATGGACTTATTGTACCAACTCAGTTTGGCCGTGATGCTGTGGCGACTGGCGTCTCTGGCGACGGCGGGCCAGACCAACGAGCGACGCGTCGTGGCCCACATCCCCGGCGACATCATCATCGGAGCCCTCTTCTCCGTGCACCACCAGCCACCGGCCGACAAGGTGCACGAGCGTAAATGCGGAGCCGTCCGGGAGCAATACGGCATTCAGCGAGTCGAGGCGATGATGCACACGCTGGACCGAATCAACGCAGACCCAAAAATCCTCCCCAACGTCACGCTAGGCTGCGAGATCCGAGACTCCTGCTGGCATTCGGCCGTCGCCCTGGAGCAAAGCATCGAGTTCATACGGGACTCGCTCGTCGCCGCCGACGACGCCGATGAGGCTGGGGGCGGGACCAGGTGCGCTGACACGGGAGCCACGCCCATGAAAGGGAAGAAGCCCATTGTGGGGTTAATCGGCCCGGGTTCGAGTTCTGTGGCCATTCAAGTGCAGAATTTGCTGCAGCTGTTTAACATTCCACAGATCGCGTACTCCGCCACCAGCATGGACCTCAGTGATAAATCACTTTATAAATACTTCATGAGGGTCGTGCCTTCAGACGCCCAGCAGGCTAGAGCGATGGTGGACATAGTGAAGAGATACAACTGGACTTACGTTTCTGCCATCCATACTGAGGGTGAGTACATGCCGTTTCATACACAGTAACAATATCAGGTCAGACTAAGTTAGAGTTATTTTAACATGGGTCATTAAATGAGTCATTTGTTTGTGTGAATTATGACACGCACGCACACACATACACACACACACACACACACACGACAGCTTAGAGGTGTGATGTGCCTGGTGTGTGTTTCATAAGTGTCATAAAAAATCTGTCAGTGTGGCGTCTTCGTGTCAAATGGGAATTGTGCGTGAATATGTCTGTGAAATGTGTGTGTGTGTGTGTGTAACACAGCGAAAGATCAAACGTGGCCAGTGAAAAATGATTCACCCTCAAAGTGTGAAGAAAAATGATCTCTGCTACTAAATATTATATTATAAAAATTTGTTTTTGTCATTTATTACAATTATCACTCTCTCTCTTTTGTTTATTTATGCTGGATTGTATTTCTAAATGTTATTTCAGTCAATATTTAAATCGATACATTATGTTTTTGTTTTGGTGTGCAATATTGATCGTGCCTTGCCATCACTTTATCATTATGGCTTCTGTTCTTACTCCTCAACATCTATCTTATCCTCTGAGACGCACACATGTGCACACACACACACACACACACACACACACACACACACACACACACACACACACACACACGCATGCACACACACACACACACACACACACACACACACACACACACACACACACACACACACACTGTGATCTGTTTCCTTCCACTTACTCCACTCGCTCTCCTTTCATCCCACTCTCTATTCCACGGCTCCAGAAACACCCCCACCTCCACCCCCACTCCACGTCTGATCTCAGACACTCACGCAGAAGGTCTGTGTGTATGTGTGGGTCTCTATGATGTGACTTTTACTGTCTCGTCCCTAAAGCTGGAGACCTGGAATCTGTCCCGGACGTAATTAAGATGGCAGACAGTGTAGAACAAACACACACACGCACAGAGAGAATGAGAGAGAGAGAGAGAGATATAAAGTACAAAAAGAAACAGAAAGCAAAATTTTCACTCTGACATACCTGTTAATGAAGAGAGAAAACAAACCCAACACTGAGTCATGCTATAGTGTAGTGGATCTGTGTGTAAGGCGCTGTTGCTGTGAACGTGAAAATGGGCTAAATTTCTTTATATTTGATAGAAATAATGCTGAATATTTCACATAATATTGCTCTCTCTCTGTCTCTCTGTCTCTCTCTCTCTCTCTCTCTCTCTCTCTCTCTCTCTCTCTCTTTCTGTCTCAAACAGCTGTGTTGTGTAGTCGACTCCAACTAGAATTCGAGTCAAGACCAAGACCAAAGATCAAGACGTGGACTCAGACTCGCCACTCGATCTCTGGTCTTGGCCTTGACTTGGACTGGAGTGTGACACTGTCATACAGTCCAGGGCTCAACGCAAATCATTTTTTACATTGGCCCAGTCGTGCCAGTGGATTAGGTTTTTACTTGCCCTAGCAAAATTTTTGCTGGCCCCACCAAAAAAAGATTTCAGTGTCACATATTTAAAATAATATTTCAAAAGTCAAATAAAATTATGCATATACATTTTAGTCATCATTTGTGGGGCACAACCTAACTCTATCATTCAAAAAATATTTAAGTTAGATAAATCTTTTTTTTACACAATCAACACACATCTCTGCTACAAGTTTGTGGGATCTACCGTTATCGTACAATTACACCGAAAGTGACAGGAGGGAAAACGTTACCCCATAGGTGGGGTTCATTGTAACAAACAGAGGGTTTGTTGTAACGCCTGCTAGAAAATTTGGTTTGGATCAAATTCTGTCTATATACTAAAGGTGGATATTGTTTATATATCTGCCTATAATAGATAGATATCCACACAATCATCCATCCATGATCCTTCATCTAATGATCCTTGTATCATGCATATAAATAGATTTTTTTGAAAGGGCTGCAGAATTAAGACAAAAAATGATAATTGTGAGTTATTTCCCTTGATTTTATCATTTTGATGAATAGTATTTACATTCTTTTCATTTCATTATCAGGGTTTCCCGCAGAAAATTTGTCAGTTAAGGTGGTAGGGTTGGACGGGGGGGCGGGGCCAAGGGCGTGGCAATCACAGGAGTGGGGCGTATGCGGCATGATGAAAATTAAAATATTTTAATAAAATAAATAAATAAAATATTTATTTAAAAAAAAACTCAAATAAAACTTAATTTTGAAGAAACTATGACAAAAAATTAACACATACTAGATTATTTATGAATTAAATGTTTTTAACAGAAACCTCTTAGAGGAATAGCTGCGTGATGAAGTGAAACCAAAGGGTTAATAAACGCAAACTAAACCAGATGTTGTAGAACGTCTGGTGAACGATGATAGATAGCGCAAACATTTTAAAAACTGATTATTTCCCACTATTAATTACATTATCTTAAAGGAGTGTAACTGTGGCATGTAAATGCACATGAATAAAGTGAGCAAGAGCGCTCAACAATTATATCTCATCAATATGCACGTGAAACCTTAGCAGGTTGCTCAAACAAAAAAATAACCAGCTAACTTACTTTAAAATTTGAAGAACTATAGACTAATACAATAACAGGCTTAAATAAACCCAAAACATAAGTCCACTTACAGTTCTCACGGACACGTGTTTTATCAACTGACTATCCTCCACACATAAGCACGTCTTATCTCATTTCGGCTGTGTGGTGCGCATGCACTCTCGCGGTGTGAAGCGCGTCTGCGCTATTCTCCGAGATGTTTTATCAACTTAGTTATCCTCCAGACAGTGAAGGCCCGGACCACGTCTTTCTCATTTCGGCCGTGTGGCGCACATCCCCGCTTGCGGTGTGATGCGCGTACGTGCTATTCTCCGAGATGCACTTGACAGACTTTTGTGCAGCGATTTAAAAAAATTTTTTTTTTTTGGACGAGCTAGTTAAGGCGGTAGGGTTTCCAAGCGTAGGCGGGCTGCCTTAACTGAAATATGCTTCGGGAAACCCTGATTATCATTGTATACTGGAGGCTTCATTGTAACACTGTGTGACAACTAACCCTGCTGTGTAAAAATGTTTTCAATCCCAGCTATTAGTTACTAAGGATTGCTGACATGTGTTTAAAATGGTGCTTTGTTTTAGGTAGCAAGACAGTGATTAAAATAATAATATAAGGTTGGATTTGGTAACTTACACACCCAACTCAGAATAAAAAAAAAAACATAAGATGAAGAAATTTACTTTTATGCCTCCAAAACACTCTTTGTTCGATATCTTAACCAAAACTCATCAAAACTTTTCACTAATTCACAGGAGATCTTCTGACTGTAAGAATAAAAAAACCAAGATTGCTCGGCATTGTATAAATATCTAAAGTAGCTGCGTTACAATTAACCCCACGTTAGTTTGTGCCCCGCTCACCCCTTAATTCTAATTCTGAAATTTTACAATACTCTTATGCACAGAACTCATACAGTATCAAAGGAATCTTGTTGTAAGGAAGATAACGAACCAATATTAATAAAACAATGGGTCTCATTCACTAACCATGCGTACACACGTATTTGTTCGTGAAATATGCGTTCGGACGTTTTAACTAACAAATCATAAATTAACAAAAACTTTTATACTAAAATGTCCTCGAAATGTTTGCAATAACGTAAGAACAACGTAGTCCACAAGTACGCAATAATCATGAACAAGGAAAAAGAACCCTATAATATATATCTGTGCTATATATTTGATATATTTTTTACGACAGATTTTACGACAGTAGTAGAAGACAATACAGCGAGCTAGACTTACATGGTCCTGCTTTAACATATTATTTCAAAATAAGTGTTCGGAGTGTCATGTGTGTTGCTCGTGTTTTCAAAATATGTGTTTGTTGCGTCATGTGAAACATGTGCATCACGTGTTTTGTCAAAATAAGTGCCTGCTGCACACGCGTCAAAACATGATAAAAGAAACGCTCACATTCACAAAATACACGCAAGACACTCCCTTAACAGTAAACTCTGATTACGCATGAGTATCTGGCAAACACAAGCGTCTCTTTTATCATAAACACTTATTTTGACAAAACACGTGATGCACATGGTTCACATGACGCACCAAACACATATCGAGAAACACGCATGACACTACGAACACTTATTTTGAATTTGCGCCCCTTGGATGAGCAGTCACGAGCCGCGTCTCTAACACCGGGCCCGGGCCACCGGGCAGTCGTTTCTGTTGAGTCCTGCTCAATCTATCTCTCTTTCCTTCTCTCTGTGTGTGTGTCTCATACTGTTTCTCTTTCTCAGCCTCATACGTCCTCTCTCTCTCAATTTCAATCTTCAATTTAAGTGCTTTATTGGCATGGCAAAAACTGCACATTTGTATTGCCAAAGCATCTGCGGCTGTGTACAAATAGTGCAAGTAGAAAGATAAAAGTCAATTTAGTGCAAAAAGTGAAGTAGTAAAAATATGGTAACGTGTTATTTAACAGTGCCTTGGTTACATATGTTACTGGTAATAGGCTTTATGCCCAGCTGCACTGCCAGCTCCGTGTTTCCTGTCTGCCATTATTGGACAAACTGATTAATCCAGGTGTGCCTGACCTCAGTAGTCACAACAACAATAATCAGACAAACCTGGATTTATCAGTTTGTCCAATAATGGCAGATATGAAACAAGGAGCTGGCTAAAGTTCAGGAAGTAGTGCAGCTGGGCATAAAGCCTATTAGTATAGTAATACTGTACCATTCAATTATGCATAATGACATGCAGCTAACCCTTAACATCACTATTATCCAGTACTTAAATGTTAAATGCACCGTAACAAAGACACCAAATAAAGTGTAAACAAAAATATATCAAAAATGAAAATGCAGATTTACATTAAAGGAATATTCCATTTTCTTAAACGAAATCCAAAATGTTGATGTCTTTCTTTGTTCAGTCGAGAAGAAATTATGTCCTCCGAGGAAAACATTGCAGGCCCTTTCTAATTTTAATTGACTTTAATAGAGCCCAACATTTAATACTTAACTCAACATTTAACAGTTTTTTCAAGGAGTTTCAAAGGTCTATAAACAATCCCAAACGAGGCATAAGGGTCTTATCTAGCGAAACGATTGTCATTTTTGACAAGAAAAATAAAAAATATGCTCTTTTAAACCACAACTTTTCGTCTAGGTCCGGTCCAGAGCGACCTAACGTAAATGCGTAGTGACGTAGAGAGGTCACGTGTTACATATATAAAACGCACATTTGCGGACCATTGTAAACAAAAAACTGACACAAAGACATTAATTAATACATTCGACAACCAACAACGTCGGAACGGTCCTCTTTCTCAACACTTGTAAACACTGGGGCGGAGTTTCGCGTTCGTCTTCTGTGACCTCTTGACGTCATGACGTATTGCGCGGGGTCACGCTGGCGCATCAGGACCGGATCTAGACGAGAAGTTGTGCTTTAAAAGTGGATATTTTTTATTTTTATTGTCAAAAATGACAATCGTTTTGCTAGATAAGACCCTTATGCCTCCTCTGGGATTGTTTCAACTCCATTGAAAAAAACTGTTAAGTGTTGAGTTAAGTATTAAATGTTGGGCTTTATTAAAATGAGAAAAATCCTGCAATGTTTTCCTCAAAAAACATAATTTCTTCTCGACTGAACAAAGAAAGACATCAACATTTTGGATGACATGGTGATGAGTAAATTATCTGGATTTTTCTTTTAAGAAAATGGAATATTCCTTTAAACCAACATGCAAATATTTGTTACAGAATAAAGAAGTTAAAGAAATAATACAGCTACATATGATCGAAACGTCAAGTCAGATATTGCGACAGGCAGAGTCAGACACATACTGCGGTGCTAACACACTCTTTCTCTCAGTCTCGTTCGGTCTCTCTCTCTTTCTGTCTCATGCTGTCTCTCTATCGTCTCCTCTCAGGAATAAGCAGCTGTGTAGAAAGTGATTGAAGGATGGAAAAGAGATTAGTTGCAAGAAGAGGTGAGATGAGGAGTGTAGAGAAAAAGCAAAATAGAGGGATTATTCGAGACGAATATCATAAAAGGCGCATGATATCTGGAGAAGCGATCACACACAGTCTTTACTTAAGGATTAAGGTTAAAAACACATTTTACTGATGTCACAGGAAAACACCATGATTAAATACTACACCACTGAGTCTTTCTCTCGATCTGAATAGTTATATATAGTAAGGTGCACCAGTATTATTATGATTGAGCTATTGAGAGGATGATTTGTCTGAGCAGTTTAGACTCGATTGAGTCTTATATGAGTTTAAAACGTCGCTGAATTAACATCTGACTCACTGACTGAACTCAGAGTCATTACTTTCAATCATATCTAAACCTGACTCCAGAACGATTTCTGTCTTATGTTATATGAATGAGATCGGCCTGTGCTTGCATTACGTCCGCGTTCGTCTATGCACACACACACACGCGCGCATGCTAAAACACACCTGCAAGCACTTGTTTATGCGCCCGATATCGCAGCCGTTGTAGGCGAGACGCGTCTCTTTTTTTCTCTCAGACTTAAGGGTGAATGAGAATATTTTGAATGATTATTAATGACAAACCGGTCATGTTCTCCATGGCAACCTCTTCTACCTTCTTTCACGCGCTCTATCCTTTTCATTTGAATTGTAAACTCGGAGCTGTGTGGGTGGATGGAGAGAGACGGACGAGTGAAAGTAAGTTTTAGATGCATCAGCGGTGACATTGATGAGCACGGGAACACGACCGCTTTAACAAGATTCACCCTTAACAAGCCACCTTTAGGAAAAGCACAACCTGTACTCAACGACACAGGACACACACACACACAGTCTTGCACAATGACCACAACAGCACAAGCCGTACTTAAGAACACACACAAAGAACGACCACAACACAAAAGAGTCCAGACTCTAGAACATACAGTCCTGCATTATTTAGCTGAACGTGTGCAGTTAAATACTGAACTATGAGATGACCAGCCTGAGACAATAGTGGTGTAAAGTGAAAAATGAAAAATCTGTCATTATTTACTCACCCTCAGGTTGTTACTAATCTTTACAAACAAAAGAAAGCAATGTTTGTAACCAAATGGTTTTGGGGCCCCATTGACTTACATTGTATTTTTTCATACTATAGAAGTCAACATTGCTCCAGAATCTGCTTGATTGAGAACGTTCCTCAAAATAACTTCCTTTTATTCGTAAAGATTGGAGCAAATTGAGAGTGACTAAAAAAGGACAGATTTTTTGGGTGAACTATCCCTCTAATCTAGAACAGTGGTTCTCAAACTGGGGTCCCAGTTTTATGACATTTTACAAAATACATTCATTTATCTTGAATTCTGTGTAATTAAACCTAAAAAAAATAAGGCTACTAACCAACAGCACTACTTTGTATACCTTAATATGTTTTATTTAATTAAAATGTTAAATTTTAGAACAGTTTTTGTCATAAATTTTCTTTTGGGGGGCCGCAAAGGAATGCACTGTAAACAAGGGGGGGCCGTACGCGGAAAAAGTTTGAGAACCACTGATCTAGAGAACTGTACGTGAGAGCTCCGATGCAAAACCCGCTAGGTGTGCCTGGCATAATTTTTGTTAATTAACTTTTTTATCAGACTCTTAAAGGCAGGGTGCACGATCTACAATGTTGACATTTGAAATCACCTAAACAAACACGACCTACCCCAATAGAATCTAGACCTTCTTTTGATAGACCCCCGCCCCACATATGCAACCCAGGCAACGATGTCGGTTAGTAGACACGCCCCTTGCTGCTGATTGGCTACAAGTGTGTTTTGGTACTCGGCCCGACTCACTTTTTTTCAAAGCGTTTCTCAAAAATCAAATTAATGGATTCTGCCTAAAAATTTTTTATTTCTGAATGTATTTGATATTTGAACCAGCCTTTTCTCATGAAATGTGTATAAATAGTACGCAGTGTGAAAAGTCGTGCAATACATACAGCAAATTCCAATTTTGCGTGCATATGATATTCCAGTCCTTCCCATTCACTTATATGCAATGTTGGGGGTAACGCATTACAAGTAATTATGTAATAATATTACTTTTCTAAAGTAACAAGTAAAGTAACGCATTACTTTATAAATGCACACATTAATATTTGAGTTATTTTTAAAAAAAGTAACACAAGTTTATTTTCAGTTTGATTAATTCGAAAAAAAAATGTACTAAATTAAACTGAACGTAGTCACGTAGAATTACACGCCTGAGCAGGAACAGTTTGAGTCAAAAACGAAGATTGTAGACCAGAACTCGACATTTTTGCGTTGGAAATATGCAATTTCTGAATGCAGAACTTCTCAGTCATAAAAAACCCCTGCAAGGCCTGAAAGAGATCAAGTCTCAGCCAAGTAAGAAAAAGTAACGCAAAAGTAACTTAAAACTGAAAAAAATGATTCATTGAATTTACTAAATTTTTTTAAGGTAAGTGGTTGCAATCAATTTATTTAAGCTACATTTAAACAAAAAAGATTAGTAAAGTAAATTAAAATATAAAACTTTTGTTTAAATGTAGCTTAAATAAATTGATTGCAACCACTTACCCTAAAAAAATTGAGTAAATTCAATGAATCATTTTTTTCAGCATTATGTTCCATGAAAAGTAACTAAGTAACGCAATAAGTCATTTTTTGGGGGGGAGTAACTTAATATTGTAATGCATTAGGCCTACGTTTAAAAGTAACTTTCCCCAACACTACTTGTGTCATTTATTTATTGACTTCTCTTTTTTCAGTTTTTTACCATTGTTGCTTGAGTTTGGGGTAAGAGCAAGTTTTTGTATAAAATGTCATTCTAACCCAAATCCCAATTTCAACCCCAACTCCAAGCGATCACTGAAAAAAATAATTAATTGAATTTACTCAATTTTTTTAAGGTAAGTGGTTGCAATCAATTTATTTAAGCTGCATTTAAACAAAAAAGATTAGTAAAGTAAAATAAAATATAAAACGTTTGTTTAAATGTAGCTTAAAAAAATTGATTGCAACCACTTACCTTAAATTTTTTTATTAAATTTAATTAATAATTTTTTCTGTGTGGTTTAAAGGGGACATTTCACCAGACATTTTTAAGAAGTCACATTTGTTTTCCCCAGAATATGTATGTGAAGTTTTAGCTCAAAATACCATATTAATAATTTATTATAACATGTTAAAAGCTTTGTAGAAGTGAGCAAAATGTGCCAATTGTGTTCTTTAAAATGCAAAAGAGCTGATCTCTGCACTAAATGGTCGTGGTTGGATAGTGCAGATTAAGGGACGGTATTATCCCCTTCTGACATCACAAGGGGAGCCAAATTTTAATGACCTATTTTTTCACATGAGTCCAGAAAATGGTTTACCAAAACTAAGTTATTGGGTTGATCTTTTTCACATTTTCTAGGTTGATAGAAGCACTGCGGACCCAATTTCATGATATGTCCCTTTAAAAATAGACAATACATGAAGAAACCTATATATTAAATAACATCCTAAAGCAAACCCCAAAAGTAACCCCAAACTCAAGATGCAATGGTTTAAAACAGAACAAATGAGAAACCACTACAAAAAAATCACACGAAAATATAAAGTGGCGTATCATGTGCACGTATGAATTGGAATTTGGTGTATGTATTGCACGACTTTTTAACTGTGTGCTATATATACGCATTTCATGGATGATGTCATACTAT
Source organism: Misgurnus anguillicaudatus (assembly GCF_027580225.2). Classification (NCBI taxonomy): domain Eukaryota; kingdom Metazoa; phylum Chordata; class Actinopteri; order Cypriniformes; family Cobitidae; genus Misgurnus; species Misgurnus anguillicaudatus. The sequence goes on along the minus strand of NC_073360.2, from coordinate 39,694,890 downwards.
GTATGGAGACCATTCGGTTACAATAATTTTCTTCTTTTTGATGTAGGTGGCGTTTAGCAGCTTTTGCGTCTGAACTCTTCAAGTGTTTCATTATTTTATTTTTGCAGTCCTGTTTGGTGATTTGTAAGATTCAGCCTTTCAAAATGTACACCACGTTCCTTTAACCTCCTAGACCAGAGCTATGATTTGTATTTTCTCAGATATCTTCCAGCTATTTGGGGTAAGGAAGAACTAATAAATATAATAACCAAATATTTTTCTTTGAACATGAATCATTGTAATTGTCCACATTTGTGTACATCAGCTTCCAGTTACACACAATTAAGTATTATGGTGCAAACAAAACATATGTGGACACACCATGTCTTAGGAGGTTAAGGTTACTATATCCGTACATGAAGTCTTTGTTAGAGATTGTGCTTTTGGTTGTGTGTGTGAAATACATCTCATAAATGTGTTCCCATGCGATTTTTGCTTGAATATTTGGTTTGTGCAACGGAGGCGCAGACTCATTCAAGCATAGCAGAAAAGATCTCCTTTCTGATGTAAATGCAGCCTGTGTGTAGATTTTGTCTTTTGTGCGACACGGTTTCTGTTTTATATGCAGAGATCCTCCGCAGGCAGGGATGATACACAAACCCGTTTTATATTCAGCTGAAAATTCGGCTTCATTATATTTATTGGGATGTGGTGTGATTGGATTGCGAATAGTAAGCTGTTATATTATTGTGCTACTTATACCGAATGCCAGAGATATTTAAAATAAGTTCAATTTTAAATGTATGCTTTAAATATTCATCACAAAGCGACATGGAAATGATACTTTCAGATGAAATGTTTTGCTTTAATGACCAAAAAAAATCAGTGATCATTCCCAAACCTCATGGTATTTCATGGTATCTACTGTAGGCAGTTTATTGTGGTCCTAACACAAAAAAATGCACTGTGACATTTACAGAAACATGTCTCCTGATCTCTTCTGCCATACGGTGACTTATCATGCTGGGGTCGAGACCCATCCTTTCCCAGCAAACTCATTTAAGCCTCAAGTCATTTCTCTTCTGTATAGGTTGTGGGTCACCCACCATGAATGTTTCGAGGGCTTCTGGATCAGAACTGTCTTTTCTAAAGTACATGTTTAAATGCCATGGAAATGGCTGGCTACATAAAACCCGACTTGGCAAGAGGCCTCTGCAAATAAGTTAATACCTGGTATTAAGATGCATGGATCACAAGTGGATAATGCTAAATACAGGTGTAAGAGGAGCGAATGTGTTTGAACAGCCACAAAAGACCGCCTACTGATCTGATATGTAATGTATCGCTTGTGATCTAATCGACCAAAGCGCATCTCAATAGACCTTTACATTTAGATGAAAGATTATAAAGAGATATATGCACTGACAAATCATGAACAATAACAGTTTGTAAATAGAGTAGGGTCAAATCAAATTTTATGTTGATATTAAATGCACTTTAATAGCAACATTATCTTAGTTTTTCCTGCATGAACTTTCCCGAGAGAGATGTACAAACAAAAGTACACTATCCACCCAATAAAATAAAGCAGGACCTTCAGGGCTTTCAACAAACTGCTTCTGTTCTGTTGTTTTTTAATGGATGATGTTGGACCTTTACACCTGGCCGTTGGCATCAGCAGTTTTGCAGCAGGCAGACGTGGTGTCGACTAGTGAATCAGCCACTTAATAAGACAGAAAATCGTTTAGAACAAACATTAAAAAAATTGGCCCTCATGTGCCCGCGCTCTGAGTTTATCCAAGTACATCACCTAGAAAAAGCAGGTCAGATTAAAAACAAGAAGGCACAGGTATAAAACAAAACATATCAGAATGCAAAATAGGTAGCAATATGAAATAAAACCAGTTGTCATGTTTAACGAATAAATATTTATCCCCTATCATTTCAATGTTTTATTCTCCAGTTAATTCTTATAGGAAGGAAGGTAGTGCACATGAACGAAATTTTGTATGCGTGTTGAATTTGTCATCCCTACCTCAAGGCATTTCATGGTATAGTCACAAAATATTTGATTTATTTATTCGGAACACAATTTTCCGCTTTTTTCGTGTCACTAGCCTCTTTCACACAGTAATTCTGGTAAATTACCATGAATTTACCAGAATGAAAATACCAGTAAATACAAAAATGTGCTGTTCACACATGCAGTGACGTTCCGTCTTTTTACCAGTAAGACATCATTCACACATCAGTATCAAAATACCGGTAAACTCGGAGAGAAAGCGGAAGTTACCTGTGGCGCGCGGCCGGCGAGCTCCGTCCGTGTAGTATTTGTAAACGGCGGGTTATGACTTAATATCCACGGTCCGTATTTTGTTGTTTTCACATCTGTGGCAAACGGTCGCGAAGTTGCTCGTGACCAAACAACATTGCGTTAGGCGGCGTCAAACGGAACCTGCGCGTTTGCACATTAGGCTTCACAGATGGTTACCGTTAATCTTACAACCTGTCTTACTGGTAAATTGGGAGCACTGATTTACCGGAAAGGTTCTGTTCACACATGACATGTTAACTGCAATTTACCAGTAAATTACCAGTAAAGACTGTATGTGTGAAAGGGACTAATAACTCATTCCCCGCCAGCCCCGCCACAACATTTTTTGTGATTTCAGAAAAGTTTCACAAAATGCCTTCCAGGATTTTTTTTTCTAAAATTATATAAACATATAAATATATCAAATGAAAGAACAGACCCTCTGCTTTCAAACAAACAATAAACAAACAAAACAGGAAAAAATCCTTGCCCTTATCCTTAGTTTTATCCTTAACTATATTTTTTTCTCTGCTTAAAAACTCTTAAATATGGGTATTTTTCTTTAGAAATTCTTTTTCAGCAAAAAGCCGAAATAATTGCATTTTTGTGAAGGAATTTTGTTAGAGATTAAATTCAGAATGATTATCAAAAAATACACGCAGTGTAAAATTTATAAATAATTTTTTGCTTCAGTTTTTTATAAATTGGGTAACTGCGCCATCTTATGGAGCCCCTAAGGTGACATGGAGAAAAAATTAAACAAAGTTTAGTTTTGCGTGCACATGTAAAACAATCGCGTGCGCACGTGAAACTATCGCGTTTAGTTTTCGCACGTGCACGTGAAACAATCGCGCGTGCACGTGAAACTATCTTGAAACTATCATGAAACTATCGTGAAAGTGAAAGTTTCATGGGGGCACGCGAAAGTTTCACATGCGCACGCAAAACTAAACTTTAAAAAAAAACCTGCACATGAAGGTTTCGTGTGAGCATGCGAAAGTTTCACGTGAGTAAATGAAACTAAACTTTCGATTTTTTTTACTCCAATGTCACCTTAGGGGCTCAGTAGAATCTAGTGCCTAATCGCAGTATTACAGATAACCATAAAAACTAATCAGGAACATTTTTTTCATGCAATTGTTTTCTCTTAATTGACGTTATAACTCGTCAATTGCGGGGAAAGAGTTAAGCACAAATGTCTTTTTCGTGTCATTTTATGTATTGTTTTTGTCTTTTTTCTATTTTTAAATCATTGTTTTTTGGGGTTGGGGTTAGGATTAAATTTGGGGTTTGGGTTAGGATGTAATTTTATGTATTGGTTTTTACATGTTTTTCTAACAATTTTTAAACAATTTTCACTTGGAGTTTGGGTTGGGTTGTCCGAAATGTAACAAAAAGTCGTTCTAATCGTGACAATGATAAAACGTAAAATGACATGAAAAAGAAAGTCTTGCTAGGGACATGAAAAACTATTTATAGAAATGCATACTGACTGACACGAAAAAGACATTCATGCCCAATGACACAAAAAAGCGTGTCCATGAATATGAATAAAATATTTTGTGAATACCACGACTTGCCTTGAGATTGGGTTGAAACTTGCAGGATGAATAATTTGAAAAAACATATACGAAAATTTTGGAGTACAGTGTGCAAAGAACGTAAAGAGCACCAATGGCCGATTCACGATTTTAAATTTCCTTTAGTGTGTAAGTGTGTATTAGTTCATGTTAACAATATGCAAAAGGTAAAAACCCCAAAGTAAACGATGATGCGAGTTATCGTATCCAACATAAATATCTTTTCTTGGACTACAACAAACACACGGATTGTAGGCAACAGTTTACTTCCTGGGATTGGTGATGTAGACAAGACTGACATTATCATAATTCCTCACAGCCTGTAAGTTAACTCCTGTTAGCATTGCATTGTGAGCGATTCTTTCAAACATGATAAGGAGCGTCACATTTCCTGCTGATGTCAGAGGCATTCAGGCCAATCACAACATACAGATTAGCTGGCCAATCAGGGAGCTTTTCAAATCTGTGCGTTTCAGGAAGAGAGTGAAATCTGGATCTACAAAATGTACGGTATGTGGAAAATAATGTGCTTTTTAACCATAAACCACGCAAACACATTGTATTATAACAAATAATACACAAAATAACATTGTTTTTTAGCAATAAAATAGGTGCTCTTTAAAGGTAAAGACTACAACTCCCATCATTCCAAGCTCTTTCATAAGCATCATCAGGCTGCGACTCCGTTGTTGATGTTAGCGATGTGTAATAGTGAAAATGACATATTGTGTCTTTAAGTGCTATTACTAGAAGTGGTGTCTTTAGCTGTTTTATGATGTTCTTGATAGATTAAGTAAAGATAAAGAAGGACGCGCTCCCCAACTGAAGTACATGATCAAGACGGAAAATAAGTCTTTCAAAATCATTATTCCAGACATGCATGTCTTTTCTCTGTATGTTAATTGCTGCGATTAACCGTCTAAATCATAATAATAACAACAACAAACCAAATCAAATAATCAGTGTTTCAGAGTGCTTGTTGTTTGGGTTTATGTGCTCATGAAGCCCAAAGATTGATTTTATCATTGACGCTATAGCATTGATCTGAGCTGTACTGAAAATCTTCCCGGCTGTCTCAACCTCTTTTGTTCTGTCTCTTTTATCTCTTTAACTGCCGTGGCCAAGTGAAATGAATGAGGTCACTTTTGTATGGAAATTCAGTAGAAATTCATCAAAGTGAAAAGAGAGTCACTCTTCTGCGCATGATGAAAGAAAAGCTATTCGGTGCTGTTAAATAATCATGGCTTTAATTCAAGAGGAGAACAGGATGAGAGAGAGATGGGTGAGAGGATGTGTTTGTGAATGATCAGTATATCAGTATAAGTCTGTCATGATTTTATTCATCTATTTGTTACATTTTATGAAAGCAATTGTTCGTTTCAAAAATGAAAATTCTGTTTAACTCTTCCTCACCTTGACAGAAATGGTTACCGAATTTTCATTTTTGTGTGAACTGTTGCTTTAATATTTTTCTTCACAGTCTGTCTGTCATTCTCTGTTTCTGTCTCAGACATGAAAACAGCCAGAGGTTTGAAATTGATACGCTGTGCAAATACACACACAGAGAGAAAGCAAGAGAAAGGATTTGTAATATTGCTTCTCAGTTGCTGCAGTTTTCTGAAATGCAATACGTTACGTCACACTATCTTGCAATTACTATTTATGTTAACAAAATCTCTACCGATCTACACTCTTTCTCTTTGACTTGATTTACAGTCTCAATGGGCGTCCTGATTCAAATTTTTTTTTAAAGGCAGGCAAAGTCTGTGTAAAGTCTGATATTAAAGGCAGGGTATCAGATTTGATCCAGAAACATTTTTGGTTATGCTGGTTAAAAGTCTACTCACATCCTGATAGCAATCACTGTGTTAAGTTGTTTAAATGTATTTGTAGAAAGTAATGTCATCTCTGAAAGGCGTCGGACCCTAAAATGTTTAACCAATTATAGATCTCGGTCCGAACAAATGTTGCCTTGAAGCGTAATTTGAATGCCACCGTGCAGCCTGTTCACGCAGACACCATACGTCAAATTATTAAAAATAACCTCAGTGTTAACATTTGCAAGCCTTTAAAACACGTGGAAAAGATACATTTTCCCTATTAAAATTTGTGTATTAAACCATGAGTCGCATGTGGGCCGAACCATGAGTCGTGATCCGTACGGATCATGGATCAACTGCGATCCATTACACCACTAGTTTTGGCCATTATTCCAATACAATGTATATTGGTTCCCATCTGCCATCCACCAATAGAATTACATTCCAATAAAATGTGCATTGAACATGTCTTGGTTTGGTGTTAATTAATTTGTATTATATGTAATTATATGTGGTATTATATGTGTAAATATGTAATTTTGAAGTGAAAAATGTGTAGGAACCCTGGAATGAGGTAGATTGGGCAAGGCGTTAAAGGAATATTCCATTTTCTTAAAAGAAAAATCCAGATAATTTACTCACCACCATGTCATCCAAAATGTTGATGTCTTTCTTTGTTCAGTCGAGAAGAAATTATGTTTTTTGAGGAAAACATTGCAGGATTTTTCTCATTTTAATGGACTTTAATAGACACCAACAATTAACACTTAACTCAACACGTAACAGTTTTTGTCAACGGAATTTCAAAGGACTATTAACGATCCCAAACGAGGCATAAGGGTCTTATCTAGTGAACGATTGTCATTTTTGACAAGAAAAATAGCAAATATACACTTTTAAAGCACAATTTCTCGTCTAGATCCGGTCCTGAAAGCGTCAGCGTGACCTCAGGCAATACTTCATGACGTCAAGAGGTCACAGAGGACGAAACTCCGCCCCAGTGTTTACAAGTGTGGAGAAAGAGGACCGTTCTGACGTTGTTGTATGTCAACTGAAACTAATTAATGTCTTTTTATCAGTTTATTGTTTACAATGGTCTGCAAATGTGTGTTTTATATATGTAACACGTGACCTCCCTACGTCACTACGCATTTACGTGAGGTCACGCTGGACCGGACCTAGACGAAAAGTTGTGTTTTAAAAGAGCATATTTTTTATTTTTCTTGTCAAAAATGACAATCGTTTCACTAGATAAGACCCTTATGCCTCGTTTGGGATTGTTTATAGTCCTTTGAAACTCCGTTGAAAAATACTGTTAAGTGTTGAATTAAGTATTAAATGTTGGGCTCTATTAAAGTCCATTAAAATGAGAAAAATCCTGCAATGTTTTCCTCAAAAAACATAATTTCTTCTCGACTGAACAAAGAAAGACATCAACATTTTGGATGACACGGTGGTGAGTAAATTATCTGGATTTTTCTTTTAAGAAAATTGAATATTCCTTAAATTTAGCTCGAACGGGAAATTTGCATGACGTGTTTTCACGCAAGCCAATCAGTAAAGAGCTTATTGACATCTTCGATTTGACTCGTCTAGTCGCATCAGAAAATAGAAGTGAGTAATCCCACGAGTAATCTAGAGCGAATAATGCAAAGCGCATATTTGCTTCGAGGTTTAACAGAATAGATAGCAGATATAAAAAACACAAGTACACTTGTAGTTATAAATGTTTGCAGGCACTGACATCTCTTACATATTTTTGATTGAAATGTGCTTATTTACCAGACTAAATGTACACTGATATGAACAAAAAGAGACTAAAGGAGTGAATGTGTCCATGTGTTTCCTGTGGAGACTGACATGTATGTGCCATCTGCTCGTGGTTTTGATATCAGCGTTGCATTCAGCACTGGTTTCGTCACACGTTTGCAGGATTGTGATTTTATGTGTGGGTAAATCACAGAAATGAACGAGAGAGTAAAGATGACAAGCGAAAGCAAAAAATAGAAGATGGATTTCTGATGATATCACCAGAAGACCTTTTTTAAATTATATAGAGCGCCTGGGGATTTTTGTTATGGTTTGATGTCATTGGATGGTGCACTTGATTTAGTGGAAACGCTTCACAGTAAATGTAATGGGCTGAGTATGACCTTTCCCTGATAACCACATCTGTCTCTTATAAAATAACAGTAGGGAAGATTTTAGGTTTCTTCACTTTTGTTGCCATGAACTATAACCCTCCAACATTCATTTACAATGTTAGATAAGATTTCCTGCATCAGAAATGATCATAATTTACATTTGATTGTATATTAGCGACTAACAGTGCATTAATGTGTGCAAACATGTTAAGGATAGTCCTTAAATAAATAGTTCACCCCAAAACAAAACGTCTGCTCACCTTGCATGATTTTTTTCAGTGTAACACAAAATATTTGTTTAGGCAGAATGTTGGTAGTTGACAGCCTCTGTCCCCATTCGCTTTAATATGAAAGCTTTTTATATGAAAAGATACAATGACAGTGAATGGTGACTGAGGCTCTTAGTCCTGAACATTCTGTCTGGTGTGCCTAACTGAATGACATTAGGGTAAATAAATGTTGACAGATATTTAATTTTGGGTTTAATTTTTGCTGCTTCATGAAGAGGACAAAACAAGACTTAAAGACGGGGTGCACGATTTTTGAAAAGGGAAAGGGAGTCGGGCTGAGTACCAAAACACACTTGCAGCCAATTAGCAGTAAGGGAGGTGTCTACTAACCGACATTGTTGCTTGGGTTGCGTATGTTTGGAGAGAGAGAGAGAGAGAGAGAGAGAGAGAGAGAGAGAGAGAGAGAGAGAGAGAGAGAGAGAGAGAGAGAGAGAGAGAGAGAGAGAGAGAGAGAGAGAGAGAGAGAGAGACTCTAGGCAGTTCTGATAGCATCTCTGTTCAGCTCCAGTGTGTCTGGGTAATTACAGACTCACAAAAGCCCCCAAACATCCATTTCAACACTCACACAGGTTAACAACTTTTTTACCTTTCTCTTACACACACACACACACACACACATACACGAGCTTTGTTATCGACAACAGATAATCAATATTGGCTATGTTATTGTTCATTTGTAAATTTAAAATATTTAAAAATTGACCACAAAGTTGACATAATCTGCACCTTGGCTTGTACGACCATGTTAGTTTTAGGTTAGGCTGACTAAACAGTGACAAAAAACCTGAAGAGCAATTTCAGTGTTATGGATGTGACATTTTCAGTCAAAAGTTAAAATATAATCTATCAGAGAATGTATTCATTACAAGTATATTGAACCATCTGTATATATTTTCATAAACACCTGACACCTGATGATGAAAGTTTGTAAATCTGGGGAAAAAAATTAAAGGCCCTGGGAAGTTTTTAAAAATATACATACATAGATACAGATAGAAAGTGCTTGAATCTATTTTATGCAAAAAGTTTTCTTAGAAAAAAAATCCATATTATTCTCTGTGTAGTGTAGGATAATATCATAAAAATTCTAGACTTTAACACGTGCTAAACTGTTCGCTTTGAATGCTGATATCTTCTGTATGCCAATGTTGATTCATAACAAAATGCTTTTTTGCATAGTTGTGACATGAAAACGTCTTGGGTTACGTATATAACTGTTGTTCCCTGAGAAGGGAACGAGACGCTGCGTCTCCCTTGCCATACTTCCTGTGTCCCTGTTACGCCGTCTTTGTCAATATTTCAGATAGCGATATACTTCCTGGCTCTCGCGTCACCCTGTCTTTGTCACTAAGCCTCACCATTGGTTGAATTTGATATACACATTCAGACACACTAACCCCTGGAGGCGTCCCCAAAGTGTCACCGCAGTGATGCAGTGCGAGTTCCCTCGAAAGGGAACTGTAACAATGTATCTTTAAAAGGTAACACGATGTAACCTTGTTCTCACTTGAAATGTGTCCCCACATTAAGGGCCAATCTCATTTCTCTGTCTTACCCCCTCCCCTTTGTCTTCGTCTTCCCCTTGCCCCTCGAAACCGAGTAAAGGGGAAAGGGGTAAGACAGATCGTTCGTCTAAAAAACTAGACACCACTCGATTACCGTTTGCGTCACCTTCCCTTGCCGCTAACTGGCTGCTATGTAAACAGACAAGCGTTGACAAAGAAAGAAGATGCCGTTGTCTCAGGTTGTGGTATCGATTGCCTGAGCGGATAGAGCATAATTTAGCTGCTAGCTAGCGCCTTAACTAGCTAAACAAAACATTACAATCAAAACCGCTTGAACATTTGATTAAAAGTATCATAAAACATGAGTGTCATAATATAATCTCAATTAAACTGCAGAAAATAACGTTACTTTCATTTGTGCGACTCCTTAAAGGTTCGACGTTCATCAGTAAAACGTCTTGACACCGCAGTACGCAGTTCGTAGGTCGTAGCAGCAAACACACTGAGCAATGATAATGCTGAATTTCTGACACTGTCAGAAAACTATTGTGGGCTATCTTTGGACACAAGTTCGGGAAACGACTGTCTTTAAACCTCTCTCACTGAACGACATACACTGCAAAAAATTATTTTCAAGAAAACATTTTCTTAGTATTTTTGTCTTGTTTTTTGTAAAAATATTTAAAAATTCTTAAATTAAGATGCTTTTTCTTGATGAGCAAAACGACCCAAGACAATATTTCAAATTAAAGTGATTTTGTGCATAAAACAAGCAAATAATCTGCCAATGGGGTAAGCACATTTTTCTTAAATTTACTTGAATTTAGTGTTTAAGAAAAATCGTCAAGATTTTTTGCTTACCCCATTGGCAGATTTTTTTTGCGTGTTTTATGCACAAAATCACTTAAATTAGATTTTTTTGGTCTAAAAACAAGACTTGTTTTCTTGGGTCGTTTTGCTCATCAAGAAAAAAAATTTTATTTAAGAATTTGTAGATATTTTTACTAAAAACAAGACAAAAATACTAAGATTTTTTTTCTTGAAAATCATTTTTTGCAGTGTAAGACCACCAATAAAGAGCCACGATCACAGAAATCGTGACGATTGTTTCACGATGGCAATCTTTCGTCTGGGACAGCCAAAAATCATGCAATGTATCCCGGGTTTTAGAATGAATTTTAAAGAATATGGGAGGAGTTCACATTTCATCTGAGCTTTTAGTGGCGGCTTTCCCGTCACTATTCTGTCCAAAGCAATCTATTTCAAAAATATTATTTTAATTTTTTTTCTAATATCGGAAATTAATCTGTTTGGCACAGCTATATTTTGTCTACAAAAGTAATTTCAAGCATTTAACTATACACCTTCATGTCTTGTTAAGTGTGGCATGTGCCTCTGGTGTCTCGTTTCTAGTCCCCGCCCCCTTGTTCTCCCTGTTAATTATTCATTATTAGTTCATCCCTTGCACCTTTGTTGCCCTCGTTTAGTTTCCCTATTTAGTCTCCTCTTGTCTCTTGTCTTGTGCTGGTTCATTGTGTTCATTCGTGCCCTGTTGCTGTTTGTCATGTTGTTCTTCAGTTTAGTTTAGTCTTGTTAATCAAGTTGTGTATGTATTTGATATATTATGTTTAATGTTGAGTTTTGCCCCCTCGTGGGCTTTTGTTTTCTTGTCGTGTCAATACATGTTCTTTGTTCACTCCCTGACATCGCCTGCGCTTGGGTTCTCTTGTTCCCCGTCTCATATCCAGTTAACATTTCAATCAAGTGTTTCTACACTTTTGACTGATAGTGTAGATGTGAAGTTTTTGGGAGACAACATACTTTAGGAATTCTGCGAATGCACAAATCAAAAGCAATAATGCTTAACAAATGGAGAAGAGACGGCTCTTCAAAGAACAAATAATATTTATTTTATTTTTCATGCGTGCATTTATGAGGAAGAAACGGCATTATGTATGTGACATTTTTCTGTCATGGATGTAGCAATTCAGCTGCAAATACCTAACTATAAAATAAAATGCTTTAAAACACGTTTACATGCACAGTCTTACGCCGATTATGCTTAATAAACTGATAACATGTGGGGTCATGTAAACGCTTAAACCGGTTTTCTTTAATTGGGGAAAGCCCATAAACGGCGTAAGCAAAAACCGATAGGCACAGGTGTTTTTTTGCTCTTTACCCCAATTTCGCGTGGCATATAAACACTTAACCGGCTTTCTCACGGTTTTGTCCATGTGCGCATGTCTCTGCGTGTGAAAGATAAACGTTAGACGCGGAAGTAAGAGCAAAGTAACGCATAAAAGTCTCTGCTCTACTAAAGCAGTTGGCAAAGAAACTGTGAAAATAAAAATGTGTAATGTTATTTTTACAGGTTCAGAAGACACGAAAAGAGATAAAACAATATAGCATAAGACAGATATGCCGTCGGCTTTTGATCGACGTCACTACCTGTGAGAAACCTGACAAATCTCCAAGTCCCATGTAAACGCAGTTGTCTGCATAGCCAGTTTATTGATTTGCATGTAAACGCACGAAAACAGTTTTTTATAATAAGCAGATTTTTGTACTCATTGTTATAGCAACCAAAAATCGACACCGGATATATTAGTATGCATGGTTTAAAACTTTTTTCATTAAAAGGTTGACATTTGCATAGAAATAGCCAAGTCAGGACAGACTCAACTCTTATGTCCTCTACAAGAAGCTAAAAAGTGTGTATGTATATTATGTATGACAAACAGTAATGAACAAACAGTCCATTACTTTCAAAGAAGGTTGAGATTGTGAGTTGTTTGAAGTTGATCCTGTGAATGATCATTTGACAGGACCTGGAGGCTCATTTATGATCAAAGACTGTGATCATGTGTTTGTGTAAACAGTGTGTGTGTGTGTGTGTGTGTGTGTGTGTGTGTGTGTGTGTGTGTGTGTGTGTGTGTGTGTGTGTGTGCCATCTGTTCACGTCTGCTACTCTCACTGTGAGACTAATTACAAGACTTTACACATCGCCACGACAACCAGGTCCATCGCATCCCAACCTGATAAAACCTTTACTGAAGATGCTCAGAGTTCACACTTTCTCTGCTTCCTCTTTATATGACGTATTGTGTTTATGCTTTGATTTTTATGCACTTTATGTGTTGAGAAACGCAAACTTTTTTTTTTTTTGCACCCCAATTGGCTTCTGACTTTTTCTGATTTCAACAGTCTATAACTATTTTTCTTCTCTCTCTGGTTTCCTAGGTAACTATGGTGAGAGTGGGATGGAGGCGTTTAAGGAGATGTCAGCAAAAGAAGGGATTTGTATTGCTCACTCAGATAAAATCTGGAGTAACGCCGGCGAGCAAAACTTTGACCGACTGCTGGTGAAACTGCGCAAATATTTGCCCAAAGCTCGTGTGGTGGCCTGTTTCTGTGAGGGGATGACCGTACGTAACATCCTCATGGCCATGAGACGGCAAAGCCTTGTTGGGGAGTTTCTATTGGTTGGCAGGTCAGTAGATAACCGATTACGTAAAAAAACATTTAGGAAAATGTTCAACTGCTCATGCAAGAATAATGTTGCAAGAAGTTCTTCCTTAACATCTTTCTTCAGTTTATGTTTATTTGTCAAATCAAATTGTTTGTAAAGGTTTTAACAAAGTAATTCATCATAGTTTATCAAAATAATTTATCATAATTAATTTCATTAATTTTCCACCCTTTCTCTTACAATTAAACCTTCTGATTGGTTGGCGTATAGATACGGCTATAGTTCATGTTCTTGTTCATTAAAGGATTAGTCAATTTTCTGAAAAAAAAAAAAAAATCCAGATAATTTACTCACCACCATATCATCCAAACTGTTGATTTCTTTCTTTGTTCAGTCGAAAAGAAATTATATTTTTTGAGGAAAACATTCCAGGATTTTTCTCATTTTAATGGACTTTAATGGACCCCAACACTTAACAGTTTTAATGCAGTTTAAAATTGCAGTCTCTAAACGATCTCAAATGAGAGATAAGGGTCTTATTTAGCGAAACGATTGTCATTTTTGGCAAACCACAACTTCTCGTCTTCCTCCGGTCCTGTGACACGCCAGCATGACCTCACGTAATTGCGTATACGTTTAAAGGTCACGTGTTACATATATGAAACGTACATTTGCGGACCATTTTAAACAATAAACTGACACAAAGACATTAATTAGTATCTTTCCACATACAACAACTTTGAAACGGTCCTCTTTTCTCCACACTGGGGTGTAGTTTCGCATACGTCATCTGTGACCTCTTGACGTGATGACGTATTTTGTGAGGTCACGCTGGTGCGTCACAGGACCGGAGGAAGACGAGAAATTGTGGCTTTAAAGTGCATATTTTTTATTCTTCTTGCCAAAAATGACAATCGTCTGCTAGATAAGACCCTTATGCCTCATTTGAGATCATTTAGAGTAATTTGAAGCTGCAATTTTAAACTGCTTTAAAAAAGTTAAGTGTTGGGGTTCATTAAAGTCCATTAAAATGAGAAATATCCTGAAATGTTTTCCTCAAACAGTTCCTTCTAGACTGAACAAAGAAAGACATCAACAGTTTGGATGACATGGTGGTGAGTAAATTATCTGTTTTTTTTTTTTTTAAAGAAAATTGACTAATCCTTAAAGGCTGCTAAATACTTGTGTTAATATATAAATGTGACCCTGGACCACAAAACCATAAAGTCATAAGTAGCACAGGTATATTTGCAACAATATCCAACAATACATTGTAATTGTCAAAACTATCTTCCATGAAGATATTTGTACCGTAAATATATCAAAAATGTATTTAGCATTAGTAATATGTGATACTTTAAAGGGGACATATCATGAAAATCTGACTTTTTTCATGTTTAAGTGCTATAATTGGGTCCCCAGTGCTTCTATCAACCTAGAAAATGTGAAGAAGATCAACCCAGTAACTTAGTTTTGGTAAACCATTCTCTGCAAGCACGTGAAAAATATGTCATTTGAAATTGAGCTCCTCTTGTGATGTCAGAAGGGGATAATACAGCCCCTTAACCTGCACTATCCAACTACGGCACTGCCATTTATTGCAGAGATCAGCTCATTTGCATTTTAAAGGACGCACCCAAAACACATTTTTGCTCGCACATACAAAGTGTCAATTTTAACATGTTATAATAAATGTTATAATAAATTATCTATAGCTAAATAATAAATAATAAATTAAAACCAAAGATTTATTTTACATCTTTAAAAAGTTTTGTGAAATGTCCCCTTTAAAGGCGATTTTTTTATTTTACATTTGTTGCACACTCAGATTCCAGATTTTCATCCAAATGTTGTCCTATCCTAACAAACTTAACCTCAATGGAAAGCTTATTTATTCAACTTTCAGATGATGTATAAATCTCTATTTCAAAAAAATGTACCTTTATCACTTGGTTTTGTGTTCCAGGGTCACAAATGTGGAATTTAATACATTATTTAAAATATTGTGAATGTTTAAATCTGTTCGTCTAGTGCATGCCATTATTTTATTTTATATGAACATTGTACTTTTTATCACTGTCACCTTAATTCACCTTTATTATGACCCTCATGAATCAACATAATCAATGAGATATAATCTGTATGTGTATATGTATATGTGTATGTGTGTTTATGTGGTATACTGTGTCTATTTCATTGTTTCAGTATTAGCTGTTTTGTTCAGATGTCAACCTACAGGAAGTTACATCATCATCATTGTCATCTTCATCAGCATCATCTTCATCATCAACTCATCATTATGTTTGAAGGTAAAGCGTATTGCATTGCCTGCAGGACACACGCACACGCATGCACGCGCACACTGTCTTTAAGTGTCTCTGTCGGTCGCATTAAGAGCCTCCCTCACGCTGTTATTACTGTGTTTACTGTTTTAGTCTGAGGTCAGATGAAGGGATTTATTCTGTCTGAAGTGGAAACAGAACAGCAGGCCGTTGTTACTGCGAAAGAGCGACACGCTGTTTGTTATTAATCATATTTTTGTCCATCAGCCGAACTCAGCCGTAAAGTTATAGTAAGTCCTGTAAGCACGATTCAAATGCAAACTCTTTTATTATTATAATACGGTAAATCTTACACATTTTTGTGTGCGATATGCATCCAGCAGTTTGTGGAGTATGCAGTGTGCATACCAATGATCCTCTTCTTTCATCTTTTCCTTTGTTTTATCTCATCCTCCTTCCTTTCTCTTCTCTTCCTATCTCTTCTCATTTCCTCTCTTCTCGGGAGTAAACCGCGAGGCAGTAATGAAATCGAGCACTTGTCACGATCATTAGGGGGTTTAACAGCAGTGGTTATGATGCGTTTCCTGTCAGGCAGGATGGGGTGTTTGTGCAGTGGTCTGTGTTCCATGCGGAGGAGCTGTCAACTCTTCGTCATCCTCCTCTTCCTCCTGGCAGTGCTGGGAGTGTGAGAGGAATATTTAACACAGAGAGCAGATGAGGATTGAAAGACAGCAAGCGGAGTTTTTTACGAGCTATAAACTTGTTTGCTCGGATAAGGCAAAGCTACTTCGTAATTCGAAATTTTTTTTATTTGTAAATGCGTCTCATATACTAACAAACTTTAAAGTGTGTGTGTTTTTAATCAATTTACCTCCATTTCAACGCATGTGAATGTGTCAGAGAGTGGAAAGGCAAGCTTGTATAAACACTGCAAAAAATGACTTTCTTACTTAGTATTTTTGTCTTGTTTTCAGTAGAAATATCTAATAATTCTAAGAAAATAAGTTTAGTTTTTACACAAAAAATATACAATTTAAGTAAAATTGTGCTTGAAACATCTGCTAATGGGGTGAGAAATTTTTGAATTAATTCTTGAATTAAGTGTTTAAGAAAAAAAGAAATCTTAATTCAAGATTTTTTTTCTCACCCCATTGGCAGATATTTTTGCTTGTTTTAAGCACAAATTCACTTAAATTGTATATTTTCTAGACTTATTTTCTTAGGTCATTTTCTCATCAAGAAAATACATCTTGATTTAAGAATTTTTAGATATTTCTACTAAAACAAGACAAAAATACTAAGTAAGAAAGTCATTTTTTGCATTGAAGATATTTCCCACACTGCCAAAAATTATTTTCAAGAAAAAAATCTTAGTATTTTTCTTGTTTTCAGTAAAAATATCTAAAATTCTTAAATTAAAATGTTTTTTCTTGATAAGCAAAATGACCCAAGAAAATAAGTCTAGTTTTTAGACCAAAAATATACAATTTAAGTGAATTAAAGTGCATAAAACAAGCAAAAAAAATCTGCCAATGGGGTAGGCAAAAAATCTTTCTAATTTCAATAAAAATAAATCTAAATGTAAGAAAAAGTCAAGAAAAATTTGCTTAACCCATTGGCAGATTTTTTTGCTTGTTTTATGCACAAAAAACATATTTTTTTGGGTCGTTTTGCTCATCATCTTAATTTAAGAATTTTTAGATATTTTTACTGAAAACAAGACAAAAATTCTAAGAATGATTTTTCTTGAAAATCCTTTTTTTGTAGTGCAAAAGTTCAAGTCTGGTGAACTCTGGCCTGCCAATTCATATCACGTAATTAAAATCAGATCATCAATACGTGACCTTTCTCTACTGAAAAACAGGTAAAGCAAGATGGACGAAAATAAGTCTAGTTTTTAGACCGAAAATATGAAATTTAAGTGATTTTGTGCATAAAACAAGCAAAAAAATCAGCAAATTGGGTAAGCAAAAAAAATCTTGAATATTTTTTTTGAACACTTTATTTTTATGCACAAAATCACTTAAATTTGATATTTTTTGGTCTAAAAACTAGACTTATTTTATTGGGTCGTTTTGCTCATCAAGAAAAAGGATCTTAATTTAAGAATTTTTAGATATTTTTACTGAAAACAAGACAAAAATAATAATAAAAAAATCTTGAAAATAATTTTTGCAGTGCAGAGATTAAATGTAGTGGA
The DNA here is from genome assembly GCF_027580225.2 of Misgurnus anguillicaudatus. Classification (NCBI taxonomy): domain Eukaryota; kingdom Metazoa; phylum Chordata; class Actinopteri; order Cypriniformes; family Cobitidae; genus Misgurnus; species Misgurnus anguillicaudatus. The sequence goes on along the minus strand of NC_073360.2, from coordinate 39,677,304 downwards.
TGAAAGCATCTCAGAGCTCATGGTCCATCATTTCTGGAGCGCACACACAACTAACATCTGCTGAAGAATACACACGCTCACACAAGTCTATACTATAAGTGCATACTATAAATAAACCCTTGAACACAACATTTTAGTTTATAGTTTCATGTGTGTTTATGTCCCTCAAAAACGTACTAACGCTGCAGACATTACATTAAGATTTTGTGGGTGGGGCTCTTGGGATTACAAGCGTGTCACAGTAGGAAAATCCCAGATCCTCTTATGGACTTCCTGGTGGATGCACCTCACATTGATCCACACGAGTGTGTGATTTCATCCATCACAAACAGCCTCCAAATCTCTTCCTCATCATCATCACCACCTCTATTTAGTTTTCATTTCCGCTAAAAGCAGCCTGTGGGGGGTTTACAGAAATTAAACTACATGTGATTTCACGCAGCGAGAGGCGTCTGTGTGTCGGCGCTAATGGACCTGTCTCAGTGAACTCTCATGACACGGATCTTTATGACCCGTGTGACATGCATTAGCCGGGTTCTGCCTCCGGCGTTTACCCCGCAGACAGGCGTCCAATGCTAACTGATTTATGACGGACTCTGTTTTGTTGCACCGGGAGCCAGAGATGGAACGAAATCGGAACCGGTTCCAACACCCTTCCACTGCTTGTTGCCATGGCAACAGATTTGTCACCCTTACCACCCCCCAACTTCAGATTTAGTCAGAGAGAGAGAAAAAGAGAGGGATGAGAACAGACCGAGACGGAGTTTTAAGTGAGACTTCTAGATTTACTATGATGTGTCATTCAGCATCACTGTTTTTGTGGTGTAGTGCTCACCTGAACTTTTGTTCAGTTGTGGACGGTTGCCAGGGTGTTGCTACATGGTTGCTAAGGGAATGTATATCAGTAGTTTATAGGATTGTCTCACCTGTATAATTATCCATCATCTGAAAATTGTCTGATCAACTATTACTAGTATTGTAGTACTCAATATCAGTCTTGGTCTTAAAGGATACTTCACTTTCATAAAAAAATCCCAAGAATTTACTAACCCCCACATCATCCAAGATGTTTATTGTCTTTGTTCAGTCGAAATTAAGTTTTTCCCCATATAGTGGACTTTAGTGAACCTCAACATTTTACAGTTTCAATGCTGCTTTAAAAAGCTCTGAACGATCCCAACAAGGCATAAGTATTTGACACATTGGCATTTTTATCAGTAAGGGGATTTCTAAGTTGGCTATTGACACACAATTTCCACCAGATCTAGCCATCAAGCCAAATATTGAATTCATACAAAGAAATCAGAACATTTAAGTATACAAGTTGAGTCATAATAAATAAAGTGAAATGACACAGGGAAAAAGTATTGAACACACTTTATTTAATACTTTGTTGATGACAGCTTCTAGACGCTTATTCTATAGAGAGACCAGTCGTCTGCATTGCTCATGAGTGATTCTGGCCCATTCTTCCACACAAATGGTCTTTAAATCTTGAAGGTTCCTTGGGCCTTCTTTATGAACTTTGATCTTCAGTTCTCTCCATATATTTTCTATGGTATTTAGGTCAGGTGATTGATTGGGCCATTCAAGCTTTCTTTGAAACCACTTCATTGTTTCCATGGCCTTGTGTTTGTCCACCCTCTTTTCATTTTCAGCTTTCTGGTAGATGGCAGCATTTTATCCAGAATGTCCTGGTACGTTTCTCCAATCATCCTGCCTTCAATAATATGAAGTCTGGTGATGGCACAGTGGATAAGACACACACATTTGGTGTGAGAGGCCCAGGTTCGAATCCACTGTGATACACCACCTGAGCAGGACACTTAACCCCTAGTTGCTCCAGAGGCGCGGACCTATGACATATATAGCAATTGTAAGTCGCTTTGGATAAGCAAATGAATAAATTAATGAATATGTCTGCTAGTACCCCTTGCTGAAAAGCAGCCCCAAACCATGATGCTTCCACCCCCAAACCTAACTCTTGGGGTGGTGGGCAGTGCCATTTCTTCTCCAAACATGGTGTGTAGAATGCATGTCAAAAAGTTCAATTTTGCTTTCATCTGACCATACTGTAGTCTCCCAATAATCCACAGTCTTCTTCAAATGCTCTTTCGCAAACTTTAACCAAGCCTCAACATGCTTTTTGTTCAGCAATGGAGTCTTGTGTGGTGAGCGTGCATGGATGCCATGGCAGTTCAGTTCATTGCTTATAGTTCTCTTTGAAATGACAGTACCTGCTGATGCAAGGTCTTCCAGAAGTTCTGCACGAGTGGTTCTTGGCTCTCTTGATTATTCTTTGGACTCCTCAGACAGGGATCTTACGTAGAGCACCTGATTGTGGCCGGTTTATGGTGAAGTGATGCTCTTTCCATTTCCGGATAATGGCCCCCACAGTGCTCACAGAAACATTCAGCATTGTGGAAATGTGCCTATAACCATTCCCCATTCAACAATAAGATTACAAAGATCTTGAGAAATTTCTTTGCTTTTACCCATCATGAAGTCTTTCCTGTGTGCCTCCTGGGCAATGAGAAGCCTTTATAGGCCATAAATTAGGACTAAAGCAGCTGATATCAATTAGTACTGATAGGGGGCAGGAGTTCTCCCTCAATACTGACAGATTTCATGTGATCTCCTGGCTTTCTATCCCATTTTGCACCTTGTTCTCTTCATGTGTTCAATATTTATTCCATGTGTCATTTCACTTTATTTATTATGACTCAACTTGTATACTTAAATGTTCTGATTTCTTTGTATGAATTCAAAATTTAGCTTGATGGCTAAATCTGGTGGAAATTTATGCCTTGATTGAGATCATTGCCGATATATTCACACGGGGCGAAAGCGTAAACGCTTCTCATTTACTTTTAATGGGTGATGTCATGCGTTGCCCAACTGAATTGTGTAGGCTATCCGTTGACGTTGCGTCACTGCCGTTTTCAAGCGCCAACTTGTGCGTCAGCCAATCAGATCGCCTCATGCAAATAATCCAGCCAATTAAGTTTATGCAAGAATGGAGCATGTGTTGCGGCCACTGTAATTGGTTGTTGGCCACGCTTCAGACAAGCCTTCAATCAAGCGTTAACGCTTTCGCCCCGTGTAACTGTACTGTTAGAGCCCTTAGGTCCACAATATTGAGAAAAATCCTTTTTTGTAATAAAACAAATTTCTTCTTGACTGAGCAAAAAAGACATAAACATCTTGGATGACATGGGGGCGAGTAAATTATCAGATTTTTTATGAAAGTTTTTTTGATGGCCTCGACTGCATTTGGACTCTGTCTTATCTTATTCTCGGACTAAGCAAAACGATTGTGATCAAATTTACTTTTATTGTTTATTTGAAAGATTTTGGACTGTGTCTTTTAAGATGGCTGGATGTATTGATCAGGGTGTGTAAAAGAGAGAAAATATTTGGACACCTACAGGCAATTTCCATTAACGATTGGCAACTAGAATGTCTAAGCTCCTTTTCGTCTTTATTTCTGCAACTTAGGGCTGTCTCTCTCTCTCTCTCTCTCTCTCTCTCTCTCTCGTTGGAGTGAGCTGCAGTCTTGTTAGAGATAGTAAACTGTGTACTTGGTAAACAGAAATCACACTGGAGGAATCGTACTGTTGTGTTTAAATTAACGCTTTTGGCAGATACTGTTTTTCAAAGTGACTTACAGTGCATTACAAAGTATACATTTTTATCAGTATGTGTGTTCCCTGGGTTCGAACATATTACCTTTTGCACTGCTAATGCAATGGTATACCACAGGAGCACATGATGTTGTGTTTGTTTTAACTATCAAACGAGCAGAATGACTGAGAAGATATGCTGTAGATTTGATTGTTTATTATTGTATTGTGTTAAGGTTGGTTAGGGCAGTTTGATTTCTGTAACTCAGGGGGTATTAAAAGAATATGATGATGAGGGACCGACCATCAGACCGAAAGACTGAGTGATGGTGTGTTCACAGTCTGTTTCCTGACCTGTCAGTCAAATATCAGGAACATTTCAGTGTAAACAAACCGCAGGTCATATTTATGAGTTTGTGTTTCCAAGCAGTCTTATGGTAATGACAGTAGCCTCTGGTTATCTGTCGGACAGACTTAAAAACTGATTTAACAACTGTGTGTGCACGCGGGTGTGTGTATGTGTGACAGAGATAAATGAGGGTAAAAGTCTGTAGCTGTCAGTCTGTAGCTGTCAGTCTTGAGTTGAAAATTTCTCTCACATTTCACTGTCAGAGGATATTTGTGTGTGGATGGTCACAACGAATCCAGATTTTTTGGATTCAGCCGAATACCAAATCCGCTGTTTAAGATCCGTCCAAAACCGAATACCGAATCCTACTTGCATCCTTATTTTAGACGCAATGTTTTAACAGCGGCGATGTTGTGTACTGCTCAGGGTCCTTGCCACTACGGGACAAATCGGCATTGAAAATCGAACACGTAGCTCAACTTGAATCGATTTCTTTTGGTTAAAAGTAGGGGAGAGCGGGGCACAACCTAACGCTTTTTGGTTTCGGCTCAATCATTAAAGAAATATGAGTTTGATTAAATTATATTTTTACACAAGCAACACACACATCTCTGCTACAAATAAACATTTGAAGTTTGTTTCCATTACTTACCATTTTTGGACAATTGCACCAAACGTGACAGAAGTGCAAATGTTACAACTTACCCCATAGTTGTTAGTTGTAACACTTGCTAAAAATTAAGTTTGCAGGCAAATATTTCAATACTATTTTGTCTATATACTTGAAGTGGATATTGTTTATATATATCTGCCTATAATAGACAGGTATCCACACTGTATTCATTCATCCAGCCCTTTTCTAACAATAGTTCAATTATAAATGGAGACAAATGTCTAAATATGTGAGCACAATTATGACAAAACATTTTTTTTTATGTGACCCAGTCTGTAATAACAATACTACAGTTTCAAATTCTGAGATGATGAGCATCACAGTCTGATTTTAGCCATTCATTTCATTATGAGTTCAAATGGCTAAATAAATAAATCTTGAAATCTTGAATCTTTGACCTTATTCAATCAATATTAAAGCAACACTAAAGAGTTTTTTTTACCTTAAAATAACATTTCCAAAAAAGTTGAAACAGGGTGAACGGCACTTTCACATTCGCTTTGCACCCCCAAAACCGCACTAAAGAAGTTTCCAACCGTCGGGTCCCGGTCTTGTAGTTCGACTGAAAACTACAAAAACTTGCTTTACGGCAGACCTACAATCCAATCAGAGCCAGGTTTGCTGCAGTAGGCTAAATTATTTATTTAGCTATTTAGTGGTAATAGGCAATTTTGCTTCCAACCTGTAGGGGGAGCAAAGAGCAAAAATTCTTTAGTGTTGCTTTAAAGATATGAACAAAAATAAATTTGACACACGATTTTTGATAAGAAAGGCACATTTATTTGTTGGCATCCAGCAATCATTCGTGTGTAGCCTATTTAAAACAACGGCAAGAATTACGCTAACGTTAGCGGTTTTTATATCGTAAGTGCTGAGGGGTTAGTTATAACACAGCGTTACAATTAACCCCGCTGGGTCAAAAGATTTTCAAGCCCACCAAAAAAGTTGCTAAGAGCTGCAGACATATTTCAAAACGATGCTATGTTTTAGTCAACAAGACATTGAAAAATATGACATAACATTGGATTTGGTATCTTACACAGCCAACTTAGAAACCGAAAAAACATATGAAAAAATTTACTTACATGCCACAAAACACTCGTTCATTAATAACTCTCTGAAAAAACATTATACATTTCCAATAATTTGAGGGAGATTGGCAGTGTGAAAACAATACTAGAAAAACAAAACGCTCAACCTTGTGCAACAATGTAAACAGTTTGTGTCACAACTAACCCCGCATTAGGTTTTGCCCCACGCACCCCTACTGCCAAACAAGTGCCATTTTCAGATTCTCACAGCCTAATACATTCGAATGGTCCACATGTAAACACCTTCACGTAATCAACCGGCGCGTGACGTTGCCTAGGGTTCGGCCGAATTTGAACCCTGTCAAAAAGCCCCCTATTTCGGACGAATCCGAATCCTGGATTCGGTGCATCCCTAGTCACAACATGAATATCTGACTTCATGAATGTGATTTACAATATATACAATTTACAATGTAAAGTTTGTGTCGCAGCTGCTCGAAACTTAAGTTATGTTTATACTTGCCGCGTCCGCACAGGTGCGTTGGTGCAAAAATGACGTCAAAGCGGAGTGGGCGGTCGTGCGCGTTGGGTTTCATCCTACCTTCAAGTGTTCTGTTTATATCACCTCTCAAATATGTGTAGGTTTCATCAAAAACACCAAATTTTGAGCAAAAAGCTGAGATAATTCCATTTTTCGGAAGGACTTTTGGTAGAGATCAGATGCGGAGCGATCTTTAAAACATACACGGACATACAGCTGTTTGCCCTAGGGCAATACTTCCGGGTTTTATAAGTTGCGGAAAAGCGCCACCTGGTGGATAATAGCGATAATGCAGATGGACGAGATAACTCGTCAATGGCGGGGAAAGAGTTAAAAGCACCAGGGTTGTTCCAGCGGAGGACTTCTTCTATCCTCTTCTTTGTGTTTGTTTTTGACTTTATTGCTCGCGTCGCCCCCTGGTGGTTCAAAAAATAGTGCAACAGCGAGCGCGTCAACTATAAACGCCTCGTCCGTTTGGTGAGACGTGAGAGCGATCCGCGGAGACCAAAGCGCGAGTATAAACAAAGCTTAACAGTATTACCAAAATGCATGTTTTGCGTGAGTAATAGCAACACAGGAGGAAATGTATTACGTGCAGTGATAATTTGTGTTTGTGTTGTTTTAATTTGTGTATGTTTTATGTGAGGAGCATCGGCATGTGAGAGAGTTGTGTGTGATTGTGTCTGTGTTGTGTGTGTGTGTGAAGGACAGCTGTGGCCAGTGTTTTGACTGGCTGTAGTAATTGCTCTCTATTTTCAGCTCTCTCTGAACGTTTGAAGATGGCCCATTATACCCTGACTTAAACGAATGGAAAAAAAACCTCTCTCTCTTTACTTTCATCTCTTCTGGCATCTTCCTTAATGGCCATTACAACACTTTACTGTGTTCTGCACTTATTCTGACAACACCAAACCAAAACTGACCTTGTTTGCTTTCAAAATGCACGTTCCTTGTCTTATTGTGCACAATTCTTTATAGCCTAGAAAACAGCTTTCCTATTCGTCTGATAGCGTACAGGTTGATGTTCACTGATAGCTAAAGACTTCGGATAATGCAGCCCTGTCGGTAATGAATGCACAAATATTCGTATTTATATAATAAACATTATGAAAATGTTAATGGACTATTTAGGACTTGAGATGGTGAACTTAACCTTCTGCCTCCACATTTAGGAAAAACGGTACTCTCTTTACTTAAATAAACAGGCATTATTTGTTTTCGATTATATTTAGCTTGTTTAAAAGTAGACATTTCAGGGTTTCTTTGGATATGTGTATCATGTTTGTGTGACGAGTATTCGCGGAGTTTCAATTGATTTTTGTAACATGTTTTGAGAGACAGCTGGCAGAGACAGAAATGTCTGGATGCACACCCTGTTTATTTTCTTTATTTGACAAAAACACAAAGATCTGTTGTTATTGTGAATGTACACATATTAAAGAAGACCCTTTACCGTTTCAAATGATGTCAAACATGTAAGTGTATGATTATTAATGATAGAGTATTTTAAGTTGATTCTGCCATGATAAGGAAAAAACACGTCAAAACGCGGGCGCCACGTTTTTGGACCCCAGGGGGTTAAAAACCTCCTCAAAAGTAAGAGCCGCTTGGGTTTTTGGTCCTGAATGATTCACAGCATCTCAGCTCTGACTTTATTCTGCCATGTAAAGTCCACTTTTCCTTAGCTCCACTTTTCCTCATCTATAGAAATCCAGAAAGTACATTTCATATCTGTCTCTACACACAAAAAAAGCGTGGGGAGAGAGATAGATGCGTGTTGCCGAAACGCTGTCCTTTTGTGACGGGTCTGCGTGATTTCTTTAACCTTCGCTGAGTTTGGTCACTTCACGCTGATCAGCACATGTTTACTGTATAAAAGCTTGGCTAGTTTTCCATGTTGTCATGGGAGCAAGAATCTCTAGATTTTAAAATCGTAGTGGTCTCTGTTTGATATAAAATATTCCTGTAGATGCACAAAAAGCTATAAGAGGGAAGGATGAGAGTACATCAGTGTTGATCAGGGATTTGAGTATTGATCAGTATTGATCAGGGATTGTCATACTCTAAATGAACAACAGCTGAAGACCGCAGCAGGCTTTGGGTTAATAGATTAAAGAGATAGAGAGACACACTACATCTCAAGTGTTTACACTCTTTAGAAAGTCAATCTATATAAGTTAAGATGGATGTGGATAGCATTGCTCAAATGTTTTGTTCTTGAATATACATTTGATGAGATTGTTTACATCCCTGCAAACATAAGCAATCTGAGCAATTCCAGGCAAATGTCAACCTTCCCATTAGGGATGTTCATATTGACCGGTTAACTGAAAGTAAGAATTTATGACTGATTAATATTATCAGTTAAAAGAAAACAATTTGTTAACGCACGGACATTTCACCACTTTTCTTTCCTTAATTTGTGAATGTCCTGTAAATGATGCAAATTATTGCTGCCCTGATGGTCTGGTAAAAGAAATCATTTTTATGAGAAATCATATGTGTCCGTGCTTCAGTATTATTTGGACGCTGCACGGAGATGCGTGCGTGTGTGCAAGATGACGCGGCCCACATACAGACAGACCTTCTCTGATCTCCTCTGTCCTAGACCCTGACCATAAACATCTCTTTTTTTTTTTGCACAAAGAGAGAAAGTAGAGGCAAAACTTTTTGAAATGTGTCCTGCTTTAGAAATGGCCCCTGTGGTAGATGAAAAAAAGAGACAATTCGCCCTCTTTGGATATTAATCCTCTGGACTCTTTGATAATAATATTGTGTGAAAATTTGATAACATTCAAATTAAAATCAAATATTTGTATTGTTTTTACCGGGTCACAGATAACCGTCAAATGTATTTTTACTCAATGACAATTTAATATTAAAATCTCTTTAGTTAAGAGTTAAAGGTGCTCTAAGCGAATTCACGCGTTTAAGACCATAAAACATTTTTTGTTACACACAGCAAATCCTCACTATCTGCTTGCTACCTGACCACTGATCAAACTGTAAAAAAACGCGATCTCTGTAGACAGCCCAGGCTTCACAAACGGCAATAACAACACAGTGGCCAAACCTAGCACCACGAAACAAAACAAAGTGTTCCAGCCAATAAACGACAAGAAGGATTTTGGGGTGGGGGTTGGGCGCGTTCATGAAAGCACGGAAGGGAGGGGGAGGAGTTAGCTATGCTCCGTTTTTTTGAAAACAGTTCAAACATCAACAAAAAGTGACGTCGCACAAAGTGATTCGCTTAGAGCACCTTTAATGTTTAGTTAACAAGCTGCGGTTGTCTGTCCGGAAAATGAACGAATTAACATCCCTGCTTCCTATAAAATTATTATCTTTTAACCTTACTGATATCTTAGATGTCAGTATTTGGTGGTTTGGATACCAATGTGCAGTCTCTGTTTAGGTTTTCAAGCATTTTAACTCTTTCCCCACCATTGACAAGTTATCTCATCAATTAAGAGAAAACATTTGCTTAATAAAATGTGTTCCTGATGAATTTTTATGTTAATCTGCAATACTAGGATTATTTACTAGATGGCTAGATGGCTCACCCAATTTGTGAAAAAACTGAAGCCAAAATGTTATTGACTAATTTTAAACTCTGTGTATGTTTTGATAATCGTTCTGAATCTGATCTCTAACAAAATTCCTTCACAAAAATGCAATTATTTCTGCTTTTTGCTAACAATTTGTATTTTTAAGAAAAATACCCATATTTAAGAGTTTATAAGCAGAGAAAAAATATAGATAGGATGAAACGTTTTTTCCCCCCGTTTCGTTTGTTTGTTTATTTGAAAGCAAAGGGGTCTGTTCTTTAATTTGATATATTTGTATGTTTATATATTTTTAGAAGAACATTGTCCTGGAAGGCATTTTGTGAAACTTTTGTGAAAATCACAAAAATGCTGCCAGGCAACTTTTCAAAAAATGGCTGGCGGGGAATGAGTTAAATTATGAATGGCCTGTAAATAATGTTAATTATGGCTGCCCTGATGGTCTGGTAAAGTAATAATTTTTATGAGAGATCATCTGTACTTCATATGTGTCTGTGCTTGAATATTGCTTGGAAGCTGCATGAAGTGTGTGTGTGCAAGATGACGCGGTCCGCATCCGGACAGACTTTCGCTGATCACCTTTGTCCTAGAGCCTGACCATAAACATCTCTCTTTTTGCATAAACAGAGAAACAAGACACAAAAGCAAAACTTTTTGAAACATGTCCTGCTTTAGAAATGGCTACTGTGATACCTGGTAGATGGCCACTTTAGAAATTAATTCTCTGGACTGATTACATGCTCTTTGATATTGTAATATGTGTGAATATTTGATAACGTTCAAATTGAATAAAACTTTTGTACTGTTTTTACCGGGTCACAGACAACCATCAACTGTATTTTTACTCAATGACAATTTAATATTAAAATCTTATTAGTTAACAGTTAATGTTAGTTTAACAAGCTGCGGTTGTCGGTTGGGAAAATTAATAAAATATTATTTTTAACTAGACGTTTGAACCTTACTGATATCTCATATGTCAATATTTGTTTTTTTGGATAGCAATGTGCGGTCTCTGTTTAGGTTTTCAAGCATTTTAAAAACGATTTTCCATACTTACGTAAGTGCAGCTTTCAGAATTGTCACAGAAATGTCATAACAGAAATCATAACAGAAATGTCACATCCATAACGTTGCATCATCCTCATAAATGCACGCACAATGCATGTCCCTTCTCTGTTTGAAGTATGTTATCTCCCAAAAACTTTATTTTTTGTCACATCCATAACACATTTCTAACACGAGTCTAGACAATTTTTTGATGTCTGCATTCTGTCATCAGGGGTTTGGGAAAATATAAACAGTGGATTCAGTATACTGGTAATAAATACATTCTCTAAGAAATTATATTTTTATTTTTGACTAAAAATGTCACATGCATAATGCTGAAACTGGTTAAAAAAGTGTAGTCTAATTATTTTTGTAACCTTATTATTGCATATGCATTTCTAGGAGTGTTCCTTTCAGATGCAAAATTTATGGGAGGAGATTATTTAAATGATTCACGCAACACGATTTAGGTTTGCGCATGTGATATTTGATATTAAAGATTTGTTCAATTTAATCACATTTTTAAGGTAAGTGGTTGCAATCGATTTATTTAAGCTACATTTAAACAAACAAATAAAATAAAAGAAAAAACTTTTGTTTAAATGTAGAGTAGCTTAAATAAATTGATTGCAACCACTTACCTTAAAAAATTGAGTAAATTGAATGAATCTTTTTTTTTCCAGTGCAATAAAGCATGTCTTAAATCATTTTGCGCTTGAAATGGATGCAATTGTTGCTGATAAAAGAGGCATTAGAGAGCGTGTGGTACAAGGCAGAGGATTTTTTAACATGTTTATTTGGAACGCCAGAGGAACATATTATATAAAAAATATTGTTTGCCAAGCCATGTTATTTATTATTTGCTAGAGGAAATTAAAGAGGAGTCACTAGAAGTCTCACACAATACTAGACGTTTCAAAACTTCTGCGATTAACTGGGATTTCACAAACAGGATTTTCCGCTGCGATGTCCGTGGTGCTGAACTTAAGCACATCAGGTGTTAGTAGATCACTCGCACCTCATCAGCTCTGCTTATTTGTGAACCTGCAATAATTTGCGCTGCTCTTAGTAGATTGCGTTGGTCATTATGAAAATCAGCTGTGTTATTTAATTTTTAGTAAATAACCTGCAGATATTACCACTCCCATTGGTGCTAATTTGCCCTGTTTAGTAAATCTGTCTTTCTTCTAAATCTCTGGTATACATTTGATTTTATTGGAATTGTAATCTAATTTTTTTATGAGATATTAAAGACCGCTCATTGTTTCTCCCCACTGGGATAGAGAGAGAGCTGAATTTTCTAGTTTCATTCCTAGAGACGCGAGTAAAATTTTGGGCACAGCTGTGCGAAGGCAAGGACAAATATGATCCTTCACAAATAAACGAGTGCGGACGTATCCATCTGCCTGTTCATTTTCTCTCCTGACAGAGCTGATGGAAATAATTAGATAGCATAGAGACACAAAACCCAATAAATACAGAGGTAATCCAAACACGTACATTACGCTCGCATTAAGCATTTAATATCATACCTGTGTTTATGAATGTATGCAAGATAATTCAGTTTCACCGCAGCATCAGAAAGCTCTTTACTATACGCCTGATCTCTGCGGTGCTTGTATGTGTGAAAGGTGTGAAATGTTTTTTGTCAAACCATTTCATAACACAAACACACCAACAGAAACATAACAGAAACTGCTGCACAATATTACACACTCTTTGTATATAAAACAGTTGAAAAACATTGTTTTATTTAATAGATTCTGGATGCTGATTGGTCAATTCAGATATTAGCCTCTTGTACCTTTTGTTGTGTGTGTATGTGTGTGTGTGTGTGTGTGTGTGTGTGTGTGTGTCACATGAATCACTGTTGCATTGGTGTTTTAGTCTTGTATTAATGTTTCTGCAGAGATGGGAGTTTGATCGATGCTGTATGATCTCATTTTAAATACCTGCTCAAACCTGCCCACACATTAATCAAGACTGACATCATGGCCGACATCCGCTATTGCTTTTCTAACACGCACACACACTATATCAGTAAGGACACCTCATAGACTTTCATTGTTTTCATGCCAGAGTAATAATATTTTCTATTCCCTAACCCTCACCAACCTCTGTATCCCTGTAATGTATCTGTAAGTGAAACACACTTAAATAGATAAATAAATACATACCACTGACCTCAGAATTATAATACTTTTGGGTTGGTTTCATCCCCAGACTATTACTAAAACCCTCCACAAACACACATACACAAACAAATACACAGTCTCTCGCATTGGGAGATACCCGGTGTGACCTCTTTAGAAAAGGTCAAATACAACAGTAAAGTTAATGTTGAGAAATAGCACATGTTTAATCATTCGACTTCCTCCTTTCACAAATACATCCTTCTTTTTTCTTTATCAGTCTCTCTCCCTTTTGAAAACTTGCCACTACTAATCCAAAAGTAGCTGTCAGATTGTCAGACAGCTACAGTATAGATCTATTGCCATAGCGATCAGTCTCCTCGTATCCACGGAGACGGGCATTTTCAGATGAAGATGGGGAGACAGTGTTGTCTGCAACTGTTTGAGAGAGAGAGAGAGAGAGAGAGAGAGAGAGAGAGAGAGAGAGAGAGAGCAAGACATTTTTTAGCTGCTGAGAATTAAGATTCAGACAGATTAAAAATGGACAATTTGAAATTTCCCCCAGGAGTGTAGTACAATAAAATCAAATTGTATTTTCAAGTAATTTTAACTTTTTAAAGTTAAGCTAATTCAACTTTATATATTTACATATATAAGATATAGCCACAGAGAAAATAAAAAATATATATATTTTAATCGTCCCTTTCAGTTTTTCTACACTGTAAAAAATCTTTGCTGCTTTAAAGTACAAGTTCGGTATTTTACACTTAAAGCCCTGTTTTCAGATTGTTTATGATGAAATAGAACGGTTTTGACTGAAATTTCGACATATGCGGCTGCCCCGAGTATTTTCGGGTGTTTGTGTTTCACCTCCCACCTCTAAAATGGGTTTAAAGGTGCACTGGAACAATCCTTCCTAAAATGCATAAAACTTTCGTTTACAAAGACGTGAAACTCACCGAGTGGTCAGGGGTGTTCACTGATATGCTCACACAAAAATCGCAAATCATTTCAACTTACCATTATTTATCTTGACTAGAGATGAGTTGTTATAACTTGTAAAATATAATTAAAATATGTCAACTTCATTTTATAAGTTGTAGCAACTCATCTCTTGTCAAGATATATAATGGTACGTTGTAAATCTGAGTTGATTAAACTAAAAAAATATAAGGCAGCAAATAATTTTTTACAGTGTAGATTTACTATTTATAGGTATGCGTTAAGGAAAAGATAATTTAAATTTTCATTCTGTCAACTACAGTCAACATTTCTGCCAAATTCTTAATAAAAATTATGGTTTATTTGCATTTATTTACTAAAAATTGAAATTGGGAAAACATTGCCAAAATACCAAAAACCGTTGTTTTTCGATCTTTAAAACGTCCATAAGACACCCTGTTACTGTGTATCTGATGTTAATCTGGAGTACCTATAGAGTAGTATTACATCCTTTATATCTCCAAAGAGTTTTATCAGATTTTAACAGATTTTGTTTCTTTACAATAATGTACGAAAAAATTCAGAGGGAGGAGTTACGAGCTGCGGGAGGAGCGAGTCACGAGTCAACACTTTATACAACACTGGATAACTTATGATTCACTACATGTTCATGTCGTTTATATAATATTCAACATAACACAGAAGTCAGTCTTACCACATGCAACTCATGACCTGGTTGGGACTTTTTAATGAAATCCAGCGTTAAACAAACACACACGCAAAACTCCGCTGCTACCCCAGAAAAACATACTATATCCATAGTTTCCATAATGATGGCTTTCTTCTCCTTACATCCAAAAACACACATTTTTTGTGCCATTGTTGAGTTTGATAAAAAAAAAGCTGTCGCGTGAAGTGATGCCTCTGACTTAACAGCGTCTGTTCTCGCTCTCCCGCTGATTGACTTGTGGGCGTGCTTTTCTGGGGGGAAGTCCCCATAAAAAGAAGTGATAGGGATGGCTTACCCTTGAAACATCAGCTGGACCCGTATTCGAAAAAAAAAAAACTTTTCGAAACTTGTACGAACCCTGGCGAAGTCTGCATAGAACATGTTCACATTAATTACTCAACAACAAAATAATGTTTTTACATGTATTTTAGGCTCAGTCTAAGTCTAATTGTGTGCTCTTGTGTCTGTGAGGTTTCGATTTAGGGGATAGAAACTATTATTAGTCTGATATTAAGTCAATGGACGTCTAGAAAACAGAATCAGTAATATAGTGACACAATGTGTGAGTGCATCATGGCATGCAGAGATTAGAGCTCTTTCCCTTTGGGAGACCACAACAGAGCTGTGTTGAATAGTTTAATGCTTTGTTTCATCCTCACAGTGAACAAGAAGAAAGTGAATTCATTCAAGTCAACATGAAATAACAGTTGACCTTGCTTACTGTCAAGATCCTTCCATGATTTCTTGTTTAATATTGCTGTAATGCAGACTTGGATCAAATCTTGCCAGTAGTTGAAGGTGAAGTGTTCGATTTTTGCTCTACCAACCAAACTGCAGAGGCAGTTTAATGATAGATTTGAAGACAGGCATTACCATTGAGATGCTGTCATGAGTGAAAGTGACCTTCTGTCTCAGTCAAGTGTTTTAGTTCTTCAGGAGGGCGGGGAACTCGTCTACAAAACTGTCATGTTCACATTGGCTTCTGTTCGGGTATTAAATGTCTACTGAAGTTCCCAGTAGATAAAATCACTCACACTTTAAAGTTAAATCAATTTGAAATTACAATTAATCTAAACTTTCTTGACAAGTGAGGAATTCCTATAATTTTTTAAAAATAAAGTTGAAATAACTTAAGCTAATTAAACTTTATTTTATAATTTATAGCAAGTGTAAATGTATAGCTTTAGCCTTTTTTTAAATTAAATTTCCCTTTTACTCAGAATTATGAAAGTAAAATAAATTTTATATTGACTTTAAACAGCATTTTTATTTATTTAATGCAAACTCATATATCATGCTAGTAGTAACCAAACCCCTGCATAAAGCTTCAGTGTGCATTCAGTGTCATTTGCATATTCTCCAGAATGACAGATGCGGTTCATTGACTTATTTATTTCCCACGCCGTTCGTACAGGATTCAGCAACCGTTCACATAAAATAACAATTATCCAGTACGCTGTTTGTCAGAGTGCATTGTGGGAAACCACGATAGCTGTGGGGTGAAAAGGGTACAGCGGAGAGAGAAAGTTGGCAGTGAAGTGACATCTGTGATCTAGTCGCCCTTCGATGAAGGCCAACTACATTCTGCCAGTGTTTGTGTGTCGACACGGTTAAAGTTATCTCCGGTACGCAGCTCTTGTTCCAGGGCGAGAGCGCGGTTGCATGACAAAGTGTGTTGTGGGTCGTTTCGTATTAAATCCTTCACCTTGGGAGTGACAGTGACAAGAGTTGCCCTTTCTATCTCTCTTTTAAATGTCTCAAATGTTTCTCCTAGACAGCATTAGGATTGCATAGACATAGACAAGTAGATTATTTTGCTTGGTGTTAATTAATAGCTCATTGGTATAGCATTGCGTTAGCAGCACAAAAATGAATAGTTTTGAACCATATACTGTGAAAAAAGATGGATGACGCAACGCCGCTTCCTTCCATTTTAATGAAGTGAAGCAAAAAATGTCAGTACATGGCTGGTGCCATGTAACGTTAAAACGCCAGTTTGGAGCCGGGGCATGCCCAGAAGGAATCATCTGTGGAGCCGTGGTATCAAACTTCTGTCCAAACGCTCGCATGTTCAATTCAACGACGCTAATCATAACGACACGCCCCGTTTCTATAGCATCAAATTGCTAGAAAAACTTAGCACAAAAATGAACAATTGAACATATATCAGTGCGATAACAATTATCTTTAAGGACCAAAACCATTTTTCGGATGTGTAAGTGTAAATGATTTTTTTATTTAAAGTCGAGTCCCGTTCATTTGCATGTAGAGGGCGGGGTTTATGACTTGTACTGTGGCCAGCCACTAGGGGGCAATCAACGATTCAGCGGCTTTACTTTTTAAGATGTATTACCCTGCGTTAACACCAGCCCTGGTAGAGGCGGCAAAAACACGCTATTCTCGCGTAGTTGGACGCTTGAACATTTTGAAGCAGCGCGTGAAATTCTAGCCATTCGAGACATTCACGCGGAAATTCACGTCATGGGAGCGGCTTCTGTGACTCCGCTTGCTCCCTGTAATCACGTGACTACAAGAGCAAGCTCCTTATTGGTAAACGTGGCGCGAATATCCGCCAAAGTTCAGATTTTTTAACCCGCGGCAAAGCTCAATTCGCACAGAACGCGCCATCCATGTCTTTTGCGCGTTCCGCGTGCTCCGCACCGCTCATTCCGCCCCTTTTATGGGTACTGCGTTGCAGGATGCCTATTCGCGTCTTTGCATTGACTTTACATGTAAATCACTTGCGCTTGTCACCTCTTCCGCATCTGGTGTGAATGCCACATAAGGCACACCCGGTTTGAACCCAGAGGACACAGATACTGAGAAAAATGTTCCCCCTTTAAGTTGCTTTGGATAAAAGCGTATGCCAAATATTTTTAAGAACTGTATACAAAGTCTGTATCTTTAGTGTATTAATTTTTTACTATTTTAAAGGCTCTCTAAGCGAATCTGCGAGACGTTAGTTATTGTTGACGTTTGAAAGTGTTTTCAAACAGACGGAGCGTAGCTAACTCCTCCCCCTCCCCCTCCCTTCCGTGCTTTCATGAACGCGTCCAACCTCACCCCCAAATCCTTTTTGTCGTTTATTGGCTGGAATACTTTGTTTTGTTATGTGATGCTAGGTTTGGCCACTTGTTGATATTGCCGTTTGTGAAGCCTGGGCTGTCTACAGAGATCGTGTTTTTTACAGTTTGATCAGCGGACAGGCAGCAAGCAGATAGTGAGGAGATGTTTCCGGTATGTTACAAAAAATGTTTTATGGTCTAAAACGCTTCAATTCGCTTAGAGCGCCTTTAATATTTGACTGTTTTTTATTATTTACTATTTTTATAATTGGTATTAATATTAGTTAAACTAAGACTAATGTCTTTATGATGGCTATGGCTATGAATTTTTACAGTGAAAATGTTTTCTAAATTGAAAAGAAAAAAACAATAATTGAGAACTCCATTATGTTTCCTAAAATATCAAAATGTAATATTTGAGCAATAACACTTCCTCTGGTACACCGACACACACCAACAGTCTCAGCGTTGTCCCTCGGAATCCCCAATAAATACACCAGTGCTGTCGCCATGGTTACAGTCTCAGCCAATCATGGCGCAGCCAGCAGTGAGGTCTCCAGCACAACCGCAAAGGGTGTCAGATGAATTTACCCACAATGATGCCATCTGCACCCTCAGTGTGTGTGTGTAAGTGAGAGAGAGAGAGAGAGAGAGAGAGAGAGAGAGACAGAGAGAGAGAAAGAGCTCTTATTCTTCTAGTGTCATTACAGAGGTGACTGTGTTCTTATCTGTACTGAAGAGTGTTTTGTAGAGGGATGTGAGTTTATTTATTACCTGCGTCTGTGTTGTGGTATGAAAAATTGGACCCCGGGCAGATGTCTGATGCTGTCCTGCCCGCGGGGTGAAATTGATTGGTAGAAGCACAAAGCTGCATACATACACACCCATGCTTTGATCCAGAATCCAGTGAGAGGTTTATCCAAGAAGGTATTTTAAAGTATCATAGGCCCACACCTGATGCCAGAACAAATTCGGACAGATGCTGCGGTGTCTAAAGGGACTGTTTAAATGTGGTATTAAGATGTGTTTTGGTCAATCGGATCACAAGTGGACAAGAGAGACACATCACGTTTACACCTGGTATTTAAATCTGTCTCTTTTGCCCACTTTCGACCGCTTCTGTCCTGATTAGTAAGGGGGTGGGTTGTGGGCGAGTCCCTCTGCTGTCATTTAAATGACGTTAACTAATATTAAGTCAGAGTCTGCTGCTTGTGTTGTTAATAAACATACTGCACAGTGTTTCGTATATACTGTATGTATAGGTAAGAGCTTTTTGTGATATTTCAGAGCAATTAATCAAATAAACAAAGATAAAAGAGGCGGTTGAGTAGCCGCCGCAGTTTTATCAATGAAAGCCTAATGATCTCACTGAACACCGTGGGTTCGTGCTTGAAGTCATGTCAAGTGGAAAAACATTGTGCTCAGTACATTACATTAGATCAATAGGTGGAGAGTAGGCAGTGTTTTGTGGCTATTCGAATGCATTCGACCATATGCGCGTCTGCACCACATAGGCTATCTGGTCGAATGCGTTTTTGACTACCTCTGAATGTGCTCAACAAGCTCAAAACATTTTACACCACGTTTACACCTATATTTAGTGTCGTCCAATTGTGATCCTATTGGCCAAAATCCATTATAATACCAGGTGTAAACCACCTCTAAGGTACATTTCAGATGTACCTGACTGATCTCATGGAAAGTCATGTTGTAGTCACAAAAAATTTGATTAATTTATTTGCGTCCATGGCACAAAATTCAGCTTTTTTGTGTCTTTGAGCACCAAAGTCTTTTTTAAAGAATTTCTATAAATAGTTTTTTGTTTTCTTTCTTTTCATTTCATTTTATGTATTGTTTTTCTAATTCTTGCCCCTATTTTCTCCCCGTTATCGCTTGGGGTTGGGGTTAGAATCACTTTCTGTTACATTTTTAGACACTCTTACCCCAACTCCAGACTAGAATAGTTTTAAAAGTGGGAAAAACATGTAGAAACCAATACATAAAAGTACATCCTAACCCAAACCCCAAATGTAACCTCAACCCCAAGCGACAATAATTTCAAAATAGGAAAAAACAATACATAAAATTATATGAAAAAGAAAGTCGTGCCACGGACACAAAAAAGTATTTATTCGTGCTGAGTGACATGAAAAAGACATTCATGCTCAAAGCACGAAAAAAAAGCTGAGTTTCGTGCCATGGACACAAATAAATTAATCAAATTTTTCGTGACTATAACACGACTTGCCTTGAGATCATGTTGGGTTTATCTCATTATTATTAGATGTTAGAGTTTGCCACTGCATGAAATGGGTCTGTTAGATAAGTGAGACAAATGTGTGCTCTCTGGACTATATTTCCCTACTGAAAAATCCAGCTAAGACCAGCATAAGCTGGTTTAAGGTGGCACTAGCTGGTTTACACTGGTCCTCCCAGTCTGACAAAGCTGGTGATGCTGGTGGGTCAGCTGGTCTTCCAGCCTGACCAGCTAAGTCCAGCTTAAAAAGTGACCAAAACACAGGTAGACCAGCTTGCTACACCAGCAAAACCACCTTCCTACACCAGCTATAACCAAGCTGGAAGACCAGCTAAAACCAGCTTACCAGCTTATGACTGCATTTTTCAGGGTCGTGTAAATACTTAGTATTTTTGTTTTGTTTTCAGGTACAAATATAAAATTCTTACATCGAGATACATTTATTTGAGAAGCCAAACTACCTAAAAATATTAAGTCTTGTTTTCTGAAAAAATAAAAGATCAAAGTCAAGTAAAAAAAAATTAATTTAAAACTTGAATTAAGTTTATGTTTCTTACCCCGCTGGCAGATATGTTTTCTTGATCTGATTATAAAACTCCATATTTGACTTTTCACTTTGCTTCTCAAGTAAATGTATCTTGATTTAAGAGTATTTAGATATGTGTACTGGAAAACAAGATAAAAATACTACACTGTAAATTCTGCTGTTTTTAAACCCAATGCTGGGTATATATTGGACAGAACACACGTTGGGTTATAAATAAACCTATGCTGGCTTGTTGTTAACCCAACCATGGGTTGAAACAACCTAATGCCGCTTTAGTAACACTTTGCAGTGGGAGGGATTATAGGCATGTCGTTATATTTGTGCTGCCTACTGCTGTGACATCATACAAGTGCGAGAGTTGTTGTACATTCCTATACATTCATTTATTTCTCAGGCCGCCACAAAATTAAAATTGACCACCACAAATAGATGTTTGCACATCACGTTTATCACTACCTTACATGACAGTTTCTGTACAAACACCCTTGGCATCTGTCGGCACACTCTGCTGAGCCTCATTTAAGTCGCGTTTAAGCATGTATGTGAACGTGCACGTTGCGAATGCGCTGCCACAAACTGCAAGTTTGATAAAAACTGGTATAGTGTTCCTGATTCTCAACCTGTCGATGTTTTTCATTGCTAAAAGGGAGTTTGGGAACTTATAGCAGAGCACAGATGACAACATGTTTGCTCAAGACAGTGCATGAAGGTAAAGCTAATCTTTACATTATAGCGATGACGATGCTAGTGACGATTCTCTCAGACCAATCAGTGATCTACAGTGTTTTCGCGTCACGTTTTGGTATCAGCTCGGGTCGCTTGGAACCCCGATCGAGGTGGTACAAAAAAAAAGTATTAGGTTCTACGTACTGCACCCAGTGGAAAAGCTCACAAAAGTAAGTGGACCCAAACCAAACCGTAGGGTACTATGCAATGGAAAAGCGCCATAAGATTGCATTAAACAACCCAGCATAGGTTTATGTATTAACCCAACATATATGTACAATATTTACACTCAGCATTTACAAAAAATGCCGGGTTATTTTCAACCCGCTGGGTTGTAATTTAGCCCATGCTGGGTTGGTTCAACTAAAAATGCTGGGTTGTTTTAACCCATTGTTGGGTCAAATATAGACATTTTCTGGGTTAATTTCAATATTGAAAATAACCCATCAGAATTTTGAGTGTACATAAGCAGTGTTGGGGAAAGTTACTTTTAAAAGTAATGCATTACATTATTAAGTTACTCCCAAAAAAAGTAACTAATTGCATTACTTAGTTACTTTTCATGGAAAGTAATGCTTACGTTACTTTTAGTTACTTTTGCGTTACTTTTTCTTGGCTAAAGCTTGATCTCTTTCAGGCCTTGCAGGTGTTTTTATGACTGAAAAGTTCTGCATTCAGAAATTGCATATTTCATCACAAAAATGTTTAGCTCTGGCCTGCCATCTCAGTTTCTGACTCAAACTGTTTCCACACAGGCACAGAGAGTGCATACGTTAAGTTAAATTCAGTACATATTTTTTAATCAAATTAATTAAACTAAAAAAAGTAACTTGAGTTACTTTTTTGAAAAAGTAACTCAAATATTAATGTGTACATTTAAAAAGTAATGCGTTACTTTACTCGTTACTTCAGAAAAGTAATATTATTACGTAACTCAAGTTACTTGTAATGCGTTACCCCCAACACTGTACATAAGCAACATTTTTGCGATGTATATGTGCGATATTTCGTAATTTTTACAACATGCTAATACCAAGATTGCACAGGTGCACTTCACCGAAGTCATATTTGTGTCTATATTTTTGGCCGTCAACATGGGGATTTGAAAATAAGGGACATTTTCTGAACTCTAACACCACAACCCCCCCCCCCCCCATTTTCACTCCTACGCAAGGAAAATGATGGGTACTACTTTTATTTAGTATTTTGTTTTATTTTCAGTACCAATATCTAACAATTCTTTAAGTAATGAGCAAAATGACCTAAGAAAATGAGTCTTGTTTTTAGACAAAAAATATAACATTTAATTGAATTTGTGCTTAAAAATCTTGAAATAAGTTTACTTTTTTCTTAAATACTTAATTCAAGAATTAAGAATTGTTAGATATTTGTACTTAAAATAAAACTAAAATATTAAGTAAGAAAGTATTTTTTGTGTGAGTTTGTGTATGCTGGCGGGCGGACGTGCACACCATGTGCATGACGGTTGTAACTTGTGCGCGGCTCGTCATCCACCACCCATCCTCGGGAAGCTTTTTTCTTTCATGTTTCATTGGTGGATGTCGTTTGAGTGATATGTTACAGATATACTGCCGCCTGCTTTACCTGAGGTGAATTTAGCAAAAATCTAATACGGCCAGTGGGATTTTTTAATAGAAAGACTAAAAATACGGGACAAATACAGAAAAACTGATGGTGGGAAAAAATGGTAAAATACGGGAATATCCCGGGAAAAACTGGAGGGTTGATAGGTATGCATCTATAATACATGAACTCATCAATCACCACGGGTCCATCTGTGCGTGTCTGTGCATAGAAATAATTCAGTGCCATATGCCCTATAAAGTTCTTTCACACATACTGTATTGTATATACAGATGTACTGTAAGTGAGAGATTCACATGAAGGATTATCAGTCTTTTAAAACTATGTCTCTTGTTGTCATGGTTACTGGGGAAACTGGCGGCGCAGGCAGAGAAAAATGAGTCAGTGTGTGGGTGTTCATTTAATTGGCAATTTGTATCTACTTTGTATCAAACCATTTAATTTGTTCAAATGTATCAGTCAATGCGAGTTTCAGATGATTCCTTTGGCAAAACATATCGAGCGATTCAATCCATTGATGCCAAAAACCCACACACGCAGACAGACATTCAGACACCTAGATGCAAGCACACTGATTTTCACTTAACACATTCATTTGTTCTCTTGTCCAATCGCAGTGACGGGTGGGCGGACCGTTATGATGTCACTGACGGGTACGTGCGAGAGGCCGCCGGCGGGATAACAATAAAGCTGCAGTCGGCGGATGTGAAGTGGTTCGACGATTATTACCTGAAGCTACGACCCGACAACAACCCACGAAATCCGTGGTTCCCCGAGTTCTGGCAGCATCGCTTTCAATGCAAACTGAAAGGACATCCGCAGGAGAACCTCAAATACAACCGAACCTGCAGCAGTGAGTCACAACCCCACTAAAGCATTGCACAGACATATCTGATTGAACAGTTTTAACTCATACTAGTACTATGAGACAAACTACAATTTACTGTACCAATAGCAAAGTACCTTTAGGGAAGTTACGGCACTAGGCAGCCTTCTTTGCAACACTTCTGGGCAGTTATTTCAGTCATGCAAGACCAAAGTCCTACAGTATCTGAAAGGATTACCCTACTTTCATAAAAAAATCCTGATAATTTTCTCACCCCCATGTCATCCAAGATGATAAAAAATTACGTTTTTTAGGAAAACATTCAATGATTTTTCTTCATATAGTAAACTTTAGTGGACCTCATCAAAGCACATTCTATTCATAGCCTCAATTTTAATATTTATATATAATGGTCCCTATTTTAACAAACTAAGCGCATTGTCTAAAGCGCACTACCTAAATGGGCGTGTCTGATGCCATTTTTGCTAATTTAATGATGGGAAAAATTGTTTGTGCGTCAAGCGCATGGTCGAAAAGGGTTGTTCATATTATCCTAATGAGTAATTTGTGTGTTTTGGGCGTAACGTGCAATAAACCAACGAGAGTCTTATCTCTCATCCCCTTTAAAAGCCAGTTGCGCTGGTGCTAATCCCTATTTAGATTATGCACTTTGTAAACTGAAAAACGAAGCGGAGGAAGAAGACCACCAGTTTAGGAATAATGTTAAAAAATATAAAATATTCATTTTTTAGATTTAAACCTTTAAAAGGCGTAAAAGTAGCAGGCTTTTATTTGCTGTAAATGTATTGATATCCTACATAATCATTGTAATCTCATAAAATAATTCGCAAATATGCAAGAAAAGGTTTGTACTCAAAAAAATATAAACAAGAGATAAAGAATTTACAAACGTGTGGAGAGCCAAAGTGTTTCAGCACTCAGACAGCACCATGAGATTTTTAAAAAGCATTACTTAAAATGTTTCTCATCTCACCAGTACCGAGTCATCATATACAATAAACCCATAGGGTAGCATTTAAAAAACATTTAAAAACATATGCATTTGTTTAAAGCAAAGCATTTATTTACTTACCAGGCTGCAGGTGAAGCAGCCCTTTCCACATTATAACGTCTCATAATCGGTCCGCATTTATGTCCAAGAGACTCAAAAATAATCTTTTACAGTTTAATCCTTTAATCTTTCATATTTAAAAGTGTTTTTGTGCTGCTGCGCATTCATGTATGTGATAAGCAAACCCGTGTTGTCGTCCCGTTTATAGGGGCATATTTCTAACACACTCATTAAATAACAAAAACAATATTGTGCCATTGACTTTAGACTTTAGATCAGGTTTTTGTTGGTCAATGGCGTAGTCTATTTTAGTTGCCTCAAAATAGCAACGCGCCAACAATGCCCCAGAACACACCTCGTTTTTAGACCAGAACGCCCACGGACGCAAAACTGGGCGCAAATGCATTTGCTATTTAAACAACGTGGCGCTAAACGTGAAAATGATAATTGCGCTGGGTTGAAACTAGCAAAAGACTCTTGCGTCGGGCATTGTGCTGCATTGCGCCGCATTGCGCCAGGTGTATGATAGAGCCCCATACATTTTTTATTAGCTTGGCATCTTTTATGTATGTTAACTTTTAAACAATGTTAAAACTTATCAACAGGTAAAATAAAATAAAATCAACAAGTAAAAGAAAAAGTTTTGAGTAGACCATATAAAAAAATGTAGCCCTCCAGATTGTTTTTTCAATTGTGGTAGCCCTTGCTCACAAAATGGTTGGAGACCCCTGCTCTAAACAATCCCAACCAAGGCATAAGAGTCTTATCTAGCAAAATGTTCGTCATTTTCAACAAAAAACAAATAAATACTTTTTAACTTCAACTTCTCGTCTTGCACGAGCCGTGCATTATGTATGTAAAATTATCGCCCCAGTGTTTACAAGTGTGGAGAAAGAAGAGGGTTCAGACGTTGTTGTACATTAAATAATATTAATGTCTTTGTGTCGGTTTATTGTTTAAAATTGTCTGCAAGTGTGCGTTTCACATATGTAACCTTTCAACGTGATTACGTAATACATAAGGTCGTGCTGGCGCATCACATGGCAAGTGCAAGACGAGAAGTTGTGGTTAAAAAGTAAATTTTTATATATTTTTTTGCAAAAATTATCATCGT
The DNA here is from genome assembly GCF_027580225.2 of Misgurnus anguillicaudatus. Taxonomy (NCBI): domain Eukaryota; kingdom Metazoa; phylum Chordata; class Actinopteri; order Cypriniformes; family Cobitidae; genus Misgurnus; species Misgurnus anguillicaudatus. Next base: position 39,651,458 of record NC_073360.2, on the reverse strand, counting down.
TTAGCTAGATAAGACCCTTATGTCTTGGTTTATGCCTCCTTTTGAAGCTGCATTGAAATTATAAACTGTTGAGGTCCACTAATGTCCACTTTATGGAGAAAAGTCCTGGACTGTTTTTCTCTAAAAACAAAGAAAACATCTTGCATAATATGTGGCTGAGTAATCCTTTAAGCTTTAATTGCGTTAAAAAGATTTTTTTTAGGTAATTTCAGCTACTGCGCATGTGCATAGGTTGTCACAAGCTCCTCCCCCAGAGAATCTTCAGTCTTTATTGATTGATGATTGGTTCTTTTTACTGAAAGGCGGGACTTCTGTCCCCAGAGCAGCCCCCTATAGTCCCTCTGTTTATAGTTATATAGCAGTGCTCAATCTTGTTACATCCAATATTTTTGCATACAATATGGTTACAAAAGACCTTCACACAGGATGATATTCTCAAACGGATAAAAAGCACAGACCACAGGAGACACATTTTTCACCAAACTGTAATGCTTGTGGATCAAGACAGCGTGTAAATAGTGAAAAATGATCTAGTAGCCAAGGACATATTTTAATACAAGGTGTATAAATGGCAATGTGTCTCACCTTACCGCTTCATAAGAGTTATAAAGACGGCTACTTTAGTGTAAATCTGACAGCGGTGTAAGTTATAGCCTCTACAGCTACGTCTAACAGAAACCCGATACATACTGTACATCTCTCTTACAGTGAAGAAATATCTGTCTCTCCACCACCATATTTAATCGCTTTTACTGCACATAAACAATTGAACACAATTACACTTCATTCAGGACAGAAAGAAAAGTATTTTATCATCAATCTCTCTCTCTCTCTCTCTCTCTCTCTCTCTCTCTCTCTCTCTCTCTCTCTCTCTCAGAGCGAGATTCTCTACGGCAGCAGTACGCTCAGGACACCAAGATGGGTTTCGTGATAAATGCAATATACAGTATGGCTCATGGGCTTCATAATATGCAGAAATCTTTGTGTCCTGGTACTGTGGGGTTGTGTGATGCCATGAGACCCATCGATGGTGCCAAACTACTCGATTTCCTCATGAAGACCAACTTTACCGGAGTGACCGGGGAAAACATTTATTTCGACGAGAACGGAGATTCACCTGGAAGGTAGCCACTAATCGCTCAATCAATCAATGAATCAGCCTTCTAGCTAATGTGTTTAGTCAGTAAATGAATGAATCAGTTCATCTATAGACTAGACTGTGCGTTAAAAAAAACAAGTGCCCATAGATATCATTGAGTGCGTTTACATGCACAGAATAAATGGATAACGAAAATCTGCTTATTATAGAAACTTGTTTTCTAATCAATAGAAAAAAGACAGTCCGTAGCAGGGCCACGGAAAAATGCGGAGATCCGTGAGAATGCCACGAAAAAATGAGCAAAAAATTTGTGAGATCAGGTTGTATTAAGGTACTCCCAAAAAAAGTAACTAATTGCGTTACTTAGTTACTTTTACTTTTTAGGTACTTTTGCGTTACTTTTTCTTGGCAGAGGCTTGATTATTTTCAGGCCTTGCAGGTGTTTTTATGACAGAAAAGTTTTGCATTCAGGAATTGCATATTTCATCACAAACATGTTAAACTCTGGCCTGCCATCTCAGTTTCTGACTCAAACTGTTCCCACACAGGCGTGTACGTATTGCGTGCATAATGTGACTACGTTTAGTTTTAATCAAATTAATTAAACTAAAAAAGTAACTTGCATTACTTTTTTGAAAAAGTAACTTAAATATTAATGTGTACATTTATAAAGTAATGCGTTACTTTACTCGTTACTTACAGAAAAGTTATATTATTACGTAATGCATTACCTACACATAATCAGTTTACTAAGCATAATCTGTACATGTAAAGGCACTCAGTGTTAAGTGATTATTTAGTTCAAAATACCATTATTTTGTGTAATAACCAGTTTGATATAAGGGTGTTATTTTGTACTAAGTTAAATGTGTGGAAAGGTTTCAATATAAATGTACAGTATATAATATTGTACCATATACAAAATATCCTTTAGTTTACTTTGTATCAATCAATTATTCAGACTGAATCAGTCAATCAATAAATCAACGAACTAGTCACCCTTCATTTCTATTTAAAACAACTATGAGACTAATGTTTGTGTTGTGCGTTTGACTGTTCGTAGCTATGTGATCAAGAATTTTAAGAAGATGGGGAAAGATTATTATGACTACAACAACGTAGGCAGCTGGGACAGCAGTGGACTGCAGATCGATGATGATGAGATCTGGCCCAACAAAGATGACATCATTAAATCTGTGTGTAGTGAACCCTGTGATAAAGGTCAAATCAAGGTTAGGTGCTACATAATGTTTAATATATTGGTTTGCATTTATTATTTATTTTTCTGTTGACCGTGACCTGATCAAAATCTCTCTCTCCATCTTCCGTCCATCTATCCGCAGGTGATTCGTAAAGGTGAGGTGAGCTGCTGTTGGACTTGTACTCCCTGTAAAGACAACGAGTTTGTTTTTGACGAGTACACCTGTCGAGCGTGTGAGATGGGATCTTGGACCACCGATGACCTCACAGGTGAGTTGCAGAAGAGACGAACCCACTGACCGATAAACACCACAGCGTTGAGATCGCCGGCCGCCTGTGGATTGATGAAACAGATGTGTCGTTGAGATCCAATAACATTTTTCATCTATTTAGTTCTGTAAATCTAAATTTGCAAAGTGCCGAAGCCCCAAACGCACACAGATCCTCTAATAGAAATATAATGCGCATTGAGGGACATCATGAGCAAATGAAATTATTTTGCAGAGTGCATGATTGTATCTCTATTAAATTTACAAGAGAGACGGGAAGAGAGATTTATTTGTCCACCACGGAGACCAAATCCATTTCAATAAATCATTTCAGTTTGCATACGGTTATTGAGCTGAGCTGAAGGTCAACAGAGCTGAACTTATCAAATCTGTCTGCCTATGGTCAATCTGTCTACCCCATCACCACCCATTCATCCCATCATATTTACAAAGAAAGCAACGTCATGCAAATACTAATATAATAGGGCTGAGCCTTAAATCTTTTTATAAATGTCTCTTTAGCAAATGTTACGAATTGTCTCTCTCTCTTGGCAGGGTGTGACCCCATCCCAGTAAAGTATTTGAGGTGGGGAGACCCCGAGCCCATCGCCGCTGTGGTCTTCGCCTGTTTGGGCCTGATGGCCACGTTTTTCGTCACCTCCATCTTCATCATCTACCGCGACACCCCGGTGGTGAAATCATCCAGTCGCGAGCTCTGCTACATCATCCTGGCGGGAATCTGTTTGGGATATCTCTGCACCTTCTGTCTTATCACCAAACCTCAAGTGATTTACTGCTACCTGCAGCGTCTTGGCATCGGCCTGTCTCCCGCCATGAGCTACTCCGCCCTCGTCACCAAGACCAATCGCATCGCTCGAATTCTGGCTGGAAGCAAGAAGAAAATATGCACCAAGAAACCTCGTTTCATGAGCGCCTGCGCCCAGCTGGTCATCGCCTTCCTCCTGATCCTCCTGCAGCTGGGCATCATCGTGGCGCTTTTCGTAATGGAGCCTCCCGACGTCATCCACGACTACCCGTCCATCCGAGAGGTCAACCTGATCTGTAACACCACTAATCTGGGTGTGGTGGCGCCGCTGGGGTACAACGGTCTGCTTATCATGAGCTGCACCTTCTACGCGTTCAAGACGCGCAACGTTCCGGCGAATTTCAACGAGGCGAAGTACATCGCCTTTACCATGTACACCACTTGCATCATCTGGCTGGCGTTCGTGCCCATTTACTTCGGTTCGAACTACAAGACCATCACGATGTGTTTCTCTGTCAGTCTGAGCGCCACCGTCGCTCTGGGCTGCATGTTTGTGCCGAAGGTTTACATCATCCTCGCTAAGCCAGAGAGAAACGTACGAAGCGCCTTCACGACGTCGACAGTGGTACGCATGCATGTCGGGGATGGAAAATCGTCATCCGCAGCCAGCCGTTCCAGCAGCCTGGTCAACCTCTGGAAAAGACGAGGCTCATCCGGAGAGACGCTCAGGTGTGTGTTCAGTACCAGATTTTTGTTTTCCCAAAAATAGCCTTAAAGGAATAGTTCACCCAAAAATGCATAGTTCCCCCTTAAAGGGACACTCCACTTTTTTTGAAAATATGCTCATTTTCCAGCTCCCCTAGAGTTAATGAATCCATTCAGCTGATCACCGGGTCTGGCTCTAGCACTTTTAGCATAGCTTAGCATAATCCATTGAATCTGATTAGACCATTAGCATCGTGCTAAAAAATAACCAAAGAGTTTGGATATTTTTCCTATTTAAAATTTGACTCTTCTGTAGTTACATCGTGTACTAAGACTGACAGAAAATTTAAATTTGTGATTTTCTAGGCAGATATGGTTAGGAACTATACTCTCATTGTGGCGTAATAATCAAGGACTTTGCTGTTGTAACATGACTGCAGGAGGCGCAATGAAAATAGTCCCCTTAGTATCTTTCAATGGCAGGGGACTATTTTCAGGCATGAGAGTATAGTCCTGCCCATATCTGCCTAGAAAATCGCCACGTTTAATTTTCTGTCAGTCTACTACAGAAGAGTCAAGTTTTAAATAGGAAAAATATCAAAACTCTTTGCTTATGTTTTTAGCGCGATGCTAATGGTCTAATCAGATTCAATGGATTATGCCAAGCCATGCCAAAATTGCTACCACCAGACCCAAAGATCAGCCGAATGGATTCCAAAGTGGCAAGAATCAAATGTTTAACTCCAGGGGAGCTGGAAAATAAGCACATTTTCAAAAAAAGTGAAATGTCCCTTTAAGTTGTTTTGAAACTTAATAAATGTATTTTTTTTCTGCTAAACACAAAGGAAGATATTTTGAGCAATGTTTTTAACACAGGGTTTACCAAACTGGGGTTTAAGAACCCCTCTTGGTTCGCAAGGGAATTGCAGAGGGTTCGTGAGTTGATGAAAAACAATTCATTACACTTAAAGCATTAAATGTAAATAAATAATTTTAAAATCTAAAATTCAAAATAAAACATTTATGTGAAACAATACATATTGTACAATTGTCATTGATGTTAAACTGCAAATGTGCTATTAAATTACTGTATTAAGTATTAATTTAAAACCTCAGGGGTTCCTTAAAGTAAATAATTTAGGTCAAGAGGGTCGGCTGACAAAAAAAGTTTTAAACTAAACAATTTTGGAGCACCATTGACTTCCATTGTATTTTTTTGGTTACAGATATCTACCTTTGTGTTCAGCAGAACAAAGAAATGTTTACAGGTTTTGAACAACCTGAGGGCGAGTAAACATTAATGAAATCCTTTTTAGGGGGTGAACTACCCCCTTAAATTTTGAGATACCTTTAAACATAACTGTACGTTCACACCAGATGCGGAAGAAGCGACAAAACGCGCTATTTGCGCATAGTTGGATGCTTGAACATTTTGAATTTACTCGCTTCATTCGTGCGTGAAAGTCGCGTGTGAAATTCTAGTCATCCAAGACATTCACACGGAAATTCGCACCATGGAAGGGGCCATAGCTCAAATTGAGTAAACTTACCAGATTGTTCGACCTCCTCACTCACTTTCTTCCAAACAAGATCCTTTAGATTCGTGTAAAAGTACGAAGATGTCTCGTGTAGCGATGATGATTGTCCTCCATTGTTGTTTTGTTTTTCTGCTTCGGCTCACTTCCTGTTATCAAGTCACTGCTAGAGCAAGCTCCTGATTGGTGAACGCGGCACGAAATTCAGATTTTTTAACTTGCTCAAATCACGCGTCAACACTCAATTTGCACATAACGTGTCATCTGCGTCCCGTGTTCTGCGCCATCTTTGCTCCGCTGCAGAATGCCTATTCTTGTCTTTGCATTGACTTAACATATAAATCACTCGCGCTTGCAGCCTCTTCCGTGTCTGGTGTGAAAGCACCATAAGTCTGAGGTGTAGTCTTTGGTTGTGTGTTGTAAGAGAATCCCTTGGAGCTCATACGCTGCTGCGATAACACACTTTACAAAAAACTAAATAGCATAAGATCTAAAAAATTGGTTTAAATGAAAAAGTTGAAATGGATGTTCGTCAGGACATTTAGCTCTCTCACAAACATTTGATGAAAAGGTCTTTCTAGGGTCACACTGGCTAAATAGTTCATTTATGTGATAATGCGGAGCAGTTAAGTTAAAAACATCCATAACATGAAAGTGTTTACATCACAGCACAGACAACCTCTGTATCATCCTCTGTTAAGTGCACAGATAGCCTTAACTACACCAGGGGCCGGTTGCACCAGCTGGGCGTACACCTGGTCGTAAAGCTAATCTGGGAATAAAAAGAAACTTTACGCCCTATGTAGAATTCATACTGTTGCATCATCAAGGCGTAGCGCACGTCTGAGACTTAATCTTACGTCTAGTCAAGAGCAGGCATAAATATCAAGTTTTGCGTTGTTTCTATGGCAAAAATAAATAAATAATTAAATTGCCAAGACATTGGCGCGTCTGATTCACACAGGGTACGCACGCAGTGGGCTTTCATGCATGACGTGCGAGACCCCACCAATAATTCTTAGATTTTTAGAAGATAGAGCACTTATTAACAGCTGTTTTTAATTTCGTTTTAATTGAGTAAAACTGTTAAAATGTACTTTTTGTGCAAACAGAAAATCTTTAGTTTAGTTAATGCAGGTTTTGTTTGGATGGATCTGCACGTGACGCACCATACGTGGGGATGTGCATCGTCTACGCTGAGCGAAGCTGCGCCTGATCATAGGCTGCGTCCTAAAACTCTAAATTTCAAGGCAGGAAGGCATCAAGGCAATTCAATGTTTGGTTTACTTCCTGTATTCTGAGATACCTATGCGTGGACGTACATTAAGAATGTGATTGGTCGAGCCCGGTCGAGTTCGAAAAAATAAAATGGGGGCCAAGGACGCGACTGGACCACCAATTTAGTGTAAATAAAGGTAGATTTTCACTTTTTACACCTTTTAATTGCATTTCTAGCGAGAAATTAGTATTGTAGTTTTGAAATATGTGATTAGTTATCACAAAGGAGCTCTCTGTTTATATTTCAAACACGCTGCCTTTGAAGTGTGTCCGAAAGTCTTTCTCTGAGCTGCCTTCATGCCTCCAAAGTGATTTCCTCATGAGGCAGCGAGGCAACGAGTCACTGCCTTGAGTTTTCGGAAGCAGCGAGGGTTTCAGATGCAGGTGCAACAGACAGTAAATATTTTTCACAAAGCCAGATGTAGCTAAGCCCGATGTAGGGCTTACACCCAACACCCATCTGGTGCATCCGGCCCCTGATAGACAGACAGATTGACAGATCAAGGACAAATAGATTGTCAAGGTTTTTTAAAGGAAAGACAGAGAAACAAACAAACAGAGATGTTGCCTTATTTCACCTGTCATTATGGTTTATAGTTTTATTAACCTGACAGTTGTTGTTTTATATCACTTTTGTCTTTCCTTTGTCCTTGATGAAGGGCTTTTTCATAATCATATCTGCCTATCAAAGAAATAAATTTTTTCCATATCAGACATGCATACAAAACAAAGTGCGTGTATTTGTGCATTTGTGCGCGTGCAACACTTACGAAAAGAAAAGAAAAGTGAAGGTCATTGTTTTGGCACATCTGTCGGTTTGTTTGTGGATAAGACAAACATCTTGAAGAATCGAGCCATTACTCATGACAGACGCTAGAGTTCAACCTCAGGCAATAATAATGAGTATAATTAACCTTACAATACCACAGAGGATGTGTTTGTTAGACAGTGATCTATGACTTCACTTATGTGCGGCTTTTAGTTGCATATTGTCTCACTGGTTAGGTTGTTTTCGCAACCAGCATATATCAATATAAACTAGAGATGCACCGATATTAAAAATGTTTTCACTGATACCAATAGCCGATTATTCAGACTGATATCTTTAATGCCTTCCAGAAAATGTTGCTCGTTGTTGTTTTAAGTCCTCAACTAAGCCTTCAAGGCAGCTCCCGTGCCCCGAGTGTTTCAGCCAATCACAGCACTGGGGCTAGATATCGAGCCTTCCACCAGCTTTTGGCAGTTCGAGCTCACCGTTGGTCAGGTGAGAAGCGCAGCTATGGTAAGATAGGAATGTGACTGTTTTTGAATTCAGCTCGAAATGTTTCCGCGTTTTCACGTGTCCGTGGCACGACATTCTTTTTTGTGCCAGTTTCACGTATTGGTTACCTATTTTCTTACTATTGTCGCTTGGGATTGGGGTTAGAACGACTTTCTGTTACATAAAATGACATCCTCACCCTAACTCAACTCTAACCCCAACCCCAAGTGAAAACAGTTTAAAAATCAGTCAAAAACCACAAATCTAACCCCAATGCTAAGCGACAATGGTTTGAAAAAAGGAAAACAAATTGAGTAACCAGTACGTGATACTGGCACGAAAAAGAAAGTCGTGCCACGGACACGTGAAAACACGGAAACACGTCACTTAAACGCTCGAAACATTTTGAGCTGAATTCAAAAACAGTCACATTCCTATCTTACCATATCTGCGCTACTCACCTGACCAACGGTGAGCTCGAACTGCCAGAAGCTGGGGGAAGGCTCGATATCTAGCCCCAGTGCTGTGATTGGCTGAAACGCTCGTCATTGGCAGGGAAGGGTTTTCTCTTAATTGACGAGTTAACTATACCACACAGCGGAAACGTATACCGCACCGCAGAAACATCACAGGGTTCGCTGAAGGAGCAGAACAGCTGTGTGGTTAACCGTTTTACCGCCAACATGCAGTAAGTCGTTAATGTGGGGGAAAGAGTTAATTTGTATAAAGACCATTAATATTGAACATTAAACTAATGTAGTTACTTTACATTTTCTATACACAGAGCTCAAATTCATTGCATTTTCTTGTTCTCTTTTGATTGACAGTATATATCAGCTATGACTACTGGCTGTTTTTAGACTCAATAGTGTGAAAAATAGCTTTTATCGATCAATTATTTGCTGATATATTGGTGCATCTCTAATATAAATATTTCAATCTGATTGCAGCTCTAATGGAAAGTCAGTGACTTGGGCTCAGAATGAGCGCAGTTCCAAAGGAAGCCACCTGTGGCAGCGTCTCTCCTTCCACATCAAGAAACGCGAGAGCAACCAGACCGCCGTCATCAAACCATTCTCCAAGACCTCAGAAGGGCGATATTGCGGTGGGATGGACATTAACACCGAAAACAGTAACAACAAAATGCTCTATGAGGTCAGAGAGACGGAGGAGCGCTATCCAATCGGGTACCCTCCTCAGACGCCATCGCCCATCAGCACTGTGACCCAGAGAGCCAGCATGACTTTAGCGCAGAACGCAGCGGGCGACGCGCAGGTCATGAGCGTCTCCACGTACATGTGTCAACCTTCGCACCGCGGTAACGTAACCCGCGGAAGTGCATCGCAGGGTTCGCTGATGGAGCAGATCAGCTGCGTGGTTAACCGTTTCACAGCCAACATTAGTGAGCTCAATAGCATGATGCTCACAAATTCTCCACCGGGGAGTACCGCGGGTCTACCCACCAGCGCTTCCGCGCACGCTCACTCCTCCGCGCTGGATCCCTGTTGTCCTCCGGCGTACCGACTCTCACGAGAAATTTCCATGCCGACTACCATGACAACATACGCAGAGGTTCAGCCCCTCCCACCGGTGGAGTCTAACGTAAGTCGTCCTGTCCCGCCCTGCCCCTCATTGCGGATCAAATCTTCGCCTACGTCCAGTGGGAAGGAGCTCACAGTGGCCGCGGCATCGGGGCGGCCCGAGTCTCCATCTTTTCAGCCGGAGCTTGACGAACTGCTGCCACTGACCCCGCCCTCCCCCTTCAGGGACTCAACCGGGTCTGGCAGCGGTTCGGATGTCGAAACTGTCCCTACACCTAAATACGAGTGCCTAGTGCTCCGACACTACAGCCAGAGTTCCTCTTCATTATAGGACCGACAAGAGAACTATATAAGAACAAGTCTGCCGTAATAAACGTAGACGGAGACAAACGGGAGTCAGCGCTTCGATGTGTGTGTGTTTACATGTTCTCACTTTTGGACCGAAGGCGAAACCTTACGGAGAAAAATCTCCAACATCAGACCTGCAGTAGAATCACAAAGGTGTGTTATCGTTCGTAGTTTGGAGTCCTGTTGGTCTGTATTGTAGTGGCCTTAAACAAACATGGCTTTCATCTAATTAGTGCTGTTTCGACGAGGACGTGTTGGTGTGTCCCCGAAGGTGGACGAGCTCGTGTGAAAATCCACCTGTGTCGCAGGGACGTTCCCAGTGTACAAGCAAACAGTAAATTATAAAGGGCTGGATAAAGACTAGAAAAGGGAAAAGCTTGTATAATTACATGTTGAATAATCACACACGCACACTGTTGGAATAATGAAAGAGTCTGAGGTGATGTCCCTGGAGATTTCTGTATCTTTACTCAAAGTGCTCTGTTTGATGTGTCAGTACAAACAGACGCAGGTTTGAGAGATTCTGACAGCGCCGTTGTTTTCAGTCTTAACCTTCTTCACGTCTGTCTGTCTTTACTGGGGATCAAACTGATGGATGAATCTCACAGAAACAGGTCATGATGTCTCCTTTTTACCCCAACATCAAAATATTTTTTTGCACTGCACAATGACAACCATTATTAAATGAATGCAAAAATACTCCTGTATAGCTCAGTGGTAGAGCATTGCATTAGCAGTGCAAAAGTAATTGGTTCGAACCCAAAGAAAACACATGCTCATAAAAAATGTATAGCTTGTAATGCACTGCAAGTCGATTGGATAAAACCATCTGCCAATGCAAAAAATTTAAATTTAGGGGCGGTTCTAGGATTCCGTTCTTAGTGTGTGTTCACACCGCCACCGGCGAGAGCGTCAAAAAAGCTCTGGCTGCCCTGTCAACGATGCTAAAGTAAAAGTGTAGTGGACGCTTTGATTGGTTGCCGACAAATGTTTCCGCCTTCCGATTGGTAGCCGCCGAATGTTTCCAACTTCCGATTGGTTGCCGTCAAACCGCCTCATAGCTCATTACCAAAAAGTTGAGCTGATTTCAACTCATCTCGACACTCACACCGTACTTGACGCCCCGCGCCGAGTGCTCTCACGGAAAATTAATGACTTCCGGCCACTTTGACGCTCTCACTGGTGTGAACGCACAGTTAGGGGGGTTTAGCCCTCAGTGATGATGTGAAGAGAGCATTGTGATGCCATTTTATAAATTGGGACCAGTATTATTGGTAATAAAGTCATATAGGCTACATATATTACTGCTCCATACAGTTCCAAGCCCTTATGATTTTTTATTTATCTTAATAACGTAAGTAATGGTAAGCAAAACTCTAACTGTGCGTTCACACCACACGCGAATGAAACAAATAAATCGCGCATAGTTGGACACTTGAACAATTTGAGTTAACTCGCTTCATTCAAGTGTGAAATTTGCGCCATTTGCGTGTGAAATTTAGACAACTTTAGCTAGCTTGTAGTCTCAATATATATTACCTGAAATTGAGTAAAGAGTGTTTTTTACAACTTACCAGATTGTAACTCACTCCAAACAAGATCCTTTTTTATGTTTCTATAAAAGTACGAAGATGTGTCGTACAGCTCCGGGTGTCCACATACAGCGGCAATGATTTTGTCCTCCATTGTTATTTCGTATTTCTGCCTCCGCCCGCTAAGTCATAATCACGTCACTACTACAGCAAGCTCCTGATTGGTTTACGCGGTGTGAATATCCGGCAAAGTTGACATTTTTTAGCTTGCGCGATTTACGTCTCATAAACTTGTTATTTTTTATCATCGAAATGTCCTGCATTTTGCGTTATTTTCATTATTATTTTCAAATAAATAATTTTTACAAATAAATAAAACTGAAAAATATATTTGATAGTTTAAGAGAATTATTTTATTTTAGAATTTGGCTAAAAATTATTTATGGTGGCTAAGATGACAGACAGCAGGGTTTCCCGCAGCACTTTTCAGTTCGGGCGGCCCACCTAAGCTGGGAAACTCTACCGCCTTAACTAAAATTTGCTGCAAAAAAGGCCGTCAGGTGCATCTCGGAGAAAAGCGCAGACGCTCTTCACACCGTGAGCGGGCACGGGTGCCACCCGGCCAAAATGAGATAAAGCCGTGGTCCGTCATGTCTGGAGGATAGCCAGTTGATAAAACACGTGTCAGTGAGAACTGTAAGCGGACTTATGTTTTGAGTTTATTTTAGCCTGTTATTGTATTAGTAAATAGTTCTTGCAGAAGAAAGTTAGCTGGTGATTTTGTTGTTTGAGCAACCTGCTAGGTTTCACGTGCTTTTACAATTTTTGTGCTATCTATCATCGTTCACCAGACGTTCTACAACATCTGCTTCAGTTTGTGTTTATTAACCATTTAGTTTCACTTCATCACGTATCTATTTTGGTTAGAGGTATCTGTTAAAAGCCTTTCATTCATTAATAATCTATGTGTTTATTTTCTGTCATACTTTCTTCAAAATTAAGTTTTATTTGAGTGTTTTAAATAAAAATATTTTCATTTTCATCATAACGCGTACGCCCCGTCCTTTTGATTGCCACGCCCCCTGGACCTGCCCCTCACCCAACCCTACCACCTTAACTAACAAATTTTCTTTGGGAAACCCTGGACAGGGTAGCTGAAGCCCCCCTAAAAAGGGTCTAGGTACCGCCCCTGGTAAAACATTCTTATTCTTACAAAAAAAATCAATAACATATTAAATTGTTTTACTAAACAATTAAAAAATTAAATTCATGAAAATGCAAAAAATATAACGGTAGTGCCTGGTCTTAAAAATACTTTCTTGAAAATACATTTGTTTTTGATTTTGGGGTAAACATGACCTTAGTTTTCATGTGATTTACAGTTTTTGTGTTTTGATTTGGATCGTGGGACCAAACCCTGTATCTATCTCATCTGAATGTACTGTGGCAGTACCATGGTACAATGATGGTATCAGACGGTAATGCCAAAGTATATCAAGGTACCTCAAAGAATGGCATGGTTAAGTAATACTAACCATGGTACTTTTTTGGTACATTACACTACAGCAAACTAGTGAATGAAAGACTAACTCACAAAAAACATGATAGTTACATCTTATCACCCAGTTTAAACTGTTTCACTGTGGTTCAGTAATGAGCAACAATAATCCACAAGATCTGTTTTTAACTACTATCAAATCCAATCATTTAGTGAATAATACTTCAGTCCAATTATTGAAGTCAACATGAAATAAAAATGGACCCTGTTTACTTAATACACAATCCTGGTGTTATTGCAAACAATTCATCAGCGCATGTCAGTATGAGATATAATAATAATCACATCACACAAATGTTTCATGTTGACTTTAAATGCTGTTTTCACTAGCAGAAGGGCTTTTGACAACATTTCAGCCTATCATATGTCATCGGGATCATAGTTAATAATATCAACTAGTCATTTCTATTGATTGTGTAAATATCAAGGGCATGCGTACAGCAACAAGTCTAGTAAAGTTTTAACAGTTACGGATTGTTAAAGCGAAACAATCTCAGCATTTTACACAGATAACATGAGGACAGGTAACCTTAAAGATGTCTTTTCTTACATGCCCTCGTGTACAGACCGTGCTTACATGAATGTGAGGCTAGCAATTATATTTAAAAAGAGAAAAACTAAAAATTTAATATTTATTGTAATAGAGCTTTTAGTGCCAAAGGGGGAGGGACGACATGTGTGTTTTTCGTAACAATGATCGTTTTTATGGTGATGAATATTCTTTTATATATATATATATATATATAACAAATATATTATTACACATATACCAGACTCGAAGCAATACAAACTATACGCATACACAAAGCACACAAGCATCAGACCGTTCGCTTTTGTGTTACATCAGAAAAATGTTTTTTTACTATATTAAAAAAATCTTGCTGTGAAAGAGACGTCTTTCTTCGCAGTGGATTGTGTGATGTTAAAATAATGAACACCCCATAGATTTAAATTCTGCGATATATACATTATATTAAAGCCAGCTTGTGATGGCCAACTTATTTAAATCGTATTTTATTATTTTTCTGTATAATGTAGCAATACTATAATGACAACTATTTTGAAAATAAAGTCGGATACAAGGTCATGCACCTATTGTTAAGTGTTGTACAGTGTTTTAGTCAAGTCCAACCCGAGTCCAGAGATCAAGTGTCCGACTCAGTCTTGATGTCCAGACTCGACACTAGGGGCCCTATTTTAACGATTTAAGCGCATTGTCTAAAGCGCACAGCGCAACGTCTAAATGGGCGTGTCCGAATCCACTTTTGCTAGTTTAACGAGGGGAAAAATGGTTCGAAAAGGGTTGGGAGTATTTTGGGCGTAACCTGCAATAAACCAATGAGCGTCTCAGCTCTCATCCCCTTTAAAGGCCAGTTGCTCTGGCGCTATGTCTAACCCCTATTTAGATGACGGACTTTGTAAACTGAAAAATTAAGCGGAGGAAGAAGATCCCCAGTTTAAGTTTAATGTTAAATAATTGTGTTGTTTTTCACTGAAATTATTATTTTGTTTATTAAAACCTTTAAAACACGTTTTCTTTCAGTCATGGAAGTAAAAAAAGCAGGCTTTTAATTGCTTTAAATGTATGGCTATAAAATATCATCAAAAAATAATTTACAAGTATGTAAGAAAAGGTTTGTACTGTAAAAATACTTTATTTGTAACAAACTGGAAATAAAGAATTAAAAAACGTCTCTCCGCACGTTTCAGCACTTGGACAGCGTCAGTTTTTTTAAGCATTACTTAAAATGTTTCTCATCTCACCATATTTTCAGGTACAGAGTCATCATATACAATAAATCCGTATGGTAGCATTTAAAAAAACATTTAAAAACAGATGCATTTGTTTAAAGCAAAGCATTTATTTACTTACCAGGCTACAGGTGAAGCAGCTCTTTGCGCTACCTAATGTCTCATAATCGGTCCTCATTTATGTCCAAGAGACTCAATAATAATCTTTTACATTCAATCCTTTAATCTTTCATATTTAAAAGCGTTTTTGTGATAAGCAAACTCGCGTTGTCGTCCCGTTTATATGCGCATATTTCTAATGTGCTCAGTAAATAACATAAAACACATTGCGCCATTGACTTTAGACCTGGTTTTAGTTGGTCAATGGCGTTGTCTATTTTAGTTGCCTCAAAATAGCAACGTGCCAACAATGCACCTGAACACACCTCGTTTTTAGAACAGAACACCCATGGGCGCAAAAGGGAGCGCAAATGCATTTGCTATTTAAACAACGTGGCGCTAAACGTGAAAATGATAATTGCGCAGGGTGGAAACTAGCAAAAGACACTTGCGTCGCGCATTGCGCTGCATTGCGCCGGGTGTAAGATAGAGACTTAGATCTCTGGTTTTGACTTAGACTCAGGTTGGACTCGACTACAACACTGGTTGCTAATCTATAAGCCTCGGTCTTACAAATAGTTGGTCTTGGATCTGTGAACATTCAGAAGTAAAGTGTCTAATCATTTATTTGTCACGATGTGCTGTGACATCGGCCACTTCCAGTATAGACACAGTTTAAGATGAACAGAAGGCTGATATAAAGTCACATTGCGTTTACTATGGGCTGAACGTTAAAAATAGTCATTTTGCTTGGGGGGTTCACTTTGTTCAGCCCAATGAATGCAGCGTTATCCCTAAACTACAAGTTTTTTTTCTCCCTTTTTATAGCATATAGCATATCAGGGCTGTAATGAACCATGAAACTATTTTATATTACAATTGATACCTAACGTAAATGTCAATCGGTAATAGGCTTCAGTGTTGAGCTATACTACAAATGTAACACAGCCAGAGAGATTATTCAGAAAACTGATTCAGCTGAGGTTTGTCAGGAATAACTTTGATTTCATTTTGCGACAATGCTAGAAAAGCCCTGTTAATAAATCTACCGTGGGATCTCCCTCTTTCTGTTTATTAAATGGGAAATGGGTTCATAAAATAATGACTTAAAAATGTGGTAGATTTGGAGCTCTTGATTGAATGTCTACAGTAAATTCATATTAATGTTTACAATTTATATCTCTGTGGTTTCGTGTGGACTAAACCAGACACGAGTAGAGTTTGAAGTACAAAACTTGGCTTTATGTTCTGAAGAGATGAATTGTTGAGATTGAAGCGTATTGGGCTGAACTGTCTCTGGACATTAAAACACTTTCATTACTCTTATCGGTTAATTGAATTTTTAATCTCAGAATAACCGCTTGATGAATTCAGACCTGAATGAAGGTTCATAAACGCCACTATGAACTCTGTGACTCCATCTTTAAGTGCTGACCATTTTTGTGTTCTTGCCTTTCAAGTGGTTGGTTTTATTTTTCTCTGTATATCTATATTGGGACTGTGTTTTCTAATTCTCTGACGTAGAGATTTATTAGAATGTGGATCAACATTGACGTGATACTGCAGATGATTTTATGACATTTGTTGATATTTGAATTGTTTCTTGCAAAATTAAAATGTGAGAAAATGTTTAAAGCTGTATAAAAACATTTTCCCTTTTTCTTGACATGAAAACCATTGTGGTGTAGTATGACATCTTACATTATTAAAAAAACGTGAAAAATAAAAAAAATGTGTTTTTGTGGAACACAAGAGGAGAAACGTTAAAATCTTTCAGTTTCCAGACAATTCATAGTGACCACATCTGTCAAACTTCAAACAGGAAAACGACCAAATATAGGCCATGTGATCTATTATTTATAAAAATAAAGGCGCTTAGAAAAACTTTTTATATAAAGAATCTTTAACATCTGAAGGAGCTTTCTGTTTCACAACAGGTTATTTATGGTGAACAAAAGTCCCAGACAGCAGACGACTCCAGGCCAGATCCACGCCAAAGTCAGCAGTTCAGGGGCCTCATTTATAAAGCATACGTATGCAAAAATCCACGGCAAAGTCAATATTTCTAAATACTGTCTTTGACTTGGAAAAGTGCTTAGTGCCACATCAGGGTCTAAGCAGACATACCCACATTTTAATTGTCTGATTGCTGCAAGTTTTTTCAAATAAGCAATTCTTGCTGCTCGAAAAGGTTTTAAACATTTACAGACGCTCTTTTATATGTCAATGACATTAATTAGCCAGCGTTTAAAGGCGGAGATCTGAAACTGCTCAGCTGCACACAAGTTCAAGATCATTTGCGATTTATAGATTTAAAATCTACACCCGCGTTTCCTGTGCGCACATTTGTTTTATGAATCTCACATACGCACTTTTGAGAAATGATCGTAAGATCAAATTTAGGACATTTTCTACGCATCAGTTTATAAATGAGGCCCCCGGTCTGGTCATCTGCTGTCTGGGTGTTTTTCTAAAGCATCTTTAAAGCACCTGGGGCTGGTTGCACCAGCTGTGTGTACACCCGGTCGTAAGAAATCAATGCGCTTTAAATTTACACCTGTTGCACCATTTCAGCGTAGCGCACATCTAAGACTAAATCTTACGTTTAGTTAAAGGTAGACGTAAATTTTAGGAATGATCTATTGACAGAAATGCATTATAATCTACATAACTATGTTTTCAGTGGTGTATAAAGACCTTACATAATGAACCATTATGTTTTAATTATCTTAGAATGAGCCGTTTTTATCTACATACAATGCAGGTCCCCTTACATGGAAGTCGCCACCTTGCACTGCCTTATTTCTACAGTAGCCCTATACGGACAAACTGCTATGTTGAAATGACATGTTTGTCCTGTGGCAGCAACTGTAGCTTTTCTAAGTGCTTCGAAAGGCGGGTTGAGCGGTGGACTGGTCTGTTGGTTGCAATTCGCAATCTCACCACTAAATGCCGACAAAATCTACACAGTGCACCTTTAATTCACAATGAATCGTCAAATGATTACCTTTTGTATAAACGGGAAAGGCTTTCGTTTATTTGCAGATTTGATGGGTCTACACATGATGCACGCATCTTGGGGACAGGGCACTTGTACATGTGTGAGAGGAGGGAAAGCTCTCATTTGTCATCTATTAACTGAGTTTGTAACCATAGCGACGCGATTTGTGTCTTAACTATCAATGCAGTTAACCGCATACCCGGGGACGCGCACCGTCTATGCGGGTTGATACAAAATGAGCGGGTACCTGAGGTCACCCGTGGTTACCCGTAGTTACAGTTATCCAAAAATATTTTTAATGATATTTGGGTTGTGATTGGTCGGGTCGTTTGAAATAAAGTTTCCTATTTTAAACAATTACTATTTTTTAAAAATGCGGACCAGAAAGCAGGTCGGGTACAATATTTTTTTTTTGCGGTCGAAGTTGCGGGTTGTTTATACATTGACCCCCGCATTAAGGGCTCGTTATAGTTGTGCGTAGGTCCTACGGCGTAGCCGCGACGGCATAGGTTCCTCGTTGGTTTTCATTTATACTTTTGCTTTGTCTTCCGCGTCGACGTGCAAACACGCGCGCAGACCGCTGGTAGGCAGTATCCACGCATGTAACCACAGTAGCAGTGCAACCGTCAAAGAACTTGTTGTGTATGATTTGAGAAGACCAGCAATGATGGAAGTAAATAAACAGCGACTTTTGTTGCAGTTTGCATTAAATGACTACTCAACTTGGCTCATCTTTGTTTTTCACCGTCGCAAACGTAAATACCGCAAAGTTTTTTTGTAGCTGACAGGAGGGGTTCTGGTGGACCAATCACACCGCTTGCGGGCCGCGTAGAATTGACGCGCTGTTAAAAATTTTGCAAGGTGCACGTCAGGCTACGCACAGGCTACGGATAACCTACGGCGTAGCTACGGCATAGAGTTTACGCACGACTATAAATCGGGCTTTACTGGTATCTGCGCCTGGTTCAAGTATTAGACTGTGCAACAGGTGTACAAAAAAATTCACAAAGCCGGACATATTTATGCCCGACATAGTGCTTAGACCCAACTATTTTACGTCTAGTCGGTGCAGTTGGCTCCTGCTGTATTATAAATCTGAAATGTTAGTTTCCAGACAGCAGATGACTCCGGGACAGATCCGCATTGGATCCATGCCAAAGTTGGCGGATCCGGCCAGGAGTCATCTGCTGTCTGGGCTATTATTTATTCACTGATAGCCTTTCACATTTGTATACAATCGAATAATAAAGTTAAATGCTGTGTCGCTTCTCCTGTGTACTATAACCAAAGCAGTTTGAATACATAGCATGGTGAATGTGATTTGAGCAGTGCTGAAGATTTAACAGGTTTAATGTGACTTTATTGATTGATTTAATGCTATGTAATTAGATGTTGAGTGTTTGTGTATTTTTTATGGAGGACCACAAGAGTCATGCAAAATGTAATAAAGAACTTCAATATGTAGTACCTACCTGGACAATAAAAATAGCAATTAATAGATTTGTTTAGGAATTCATTAATTGATCTATAAATAAATAGACGAAGTTACAAAAAAATCATTATGTAACATTTAGGCAATAAAAAGTGAGATTATAAAAATAATTTAAAAAATGAAATATTAATCCATTAATAAACAGTTCAAAGTAATATAACTATTTACAAAAACAAAACATAAAACACTTAGTAAGTTCATCATTTTAAATTGCATTTATAAATTCTTAATTAAATAATGGAATTTCAAAAAGCGATTTAAAAAGATAAATAAATAACAGATTTATAAATTGAACTAAAAATACAGGTTTAAATTAGGCATTTAAAAGGGCATTTCCGTTTAACATTTCTGTTTTCATTTTCCTGACGATTCTCCTTATTATTTTCGCTATTCGATTCGCTTTTCGTTTTAGCCTCTCTATTTAGCTTTTCCGTGACTCTTTGGGTCCTCATCCGAGATCTATAAATCTGCACATGACGTACAATCCAACCAGAGCCAATCAGCGAGCTTGTTACATCCACCTGGCCATAGCTTATTTGCATTTCTCATTTGACCATTTGCAAGGACCCAACGAGTCACGGAAAAGCTAAATAGTGGCTAAAACGAAAAGCAAATCGAATAGCGAAAAGAATAAGGAGAACCATCGGGAAATGAAAACAGAAATGTTAAACGGAAATGCCCTTTTATGCCTAATTTAAACCTGTATTTGTAGTTCAATTTATAAATCCAGTTATTTATTTCTCTTTTTAAATCGCTTTTTGAAATACAATTTGAAATTCCATTATTTAATTAAGAATTTATGAATGCAATTTAAAATGATGAACTTATTGAGTGTTTTATATGTTGTTTTTGTGAATTGTTGTGTCGATTTGAACTATTTATTGGTGAATGAATATTTCATTTCTACGTTATTTTTGTAATCTCAATTTTTATTGCCAAATAAAATGTTACATGATTTTTTTTTTAATTTGTCTATTTATTTATAGATTAATTAATGAATTTTTAAACAAATCTATTAATTGCTATTTTTATTGTCCAGGTAGTTATTAAATATTGATGTTCTTTATTACATTTTGCATGACTCTTGTGGTCCTCCATATTTTTTCAGGTTTATGACCACCTGACTATACAATATGCTGCAGTGAGATTGGTATAAAAATGCTTAAATGCTAAAGCTCAGACAGGATGGTACACAAGTTTAAATGAAAGTACATGCTCATTTCTTAAACATGCATACATATCTCAGTGAGTAAATACAAAATATTTGTGTACCAATGTGTAAAAATCCAGCTAAAGTCATTTATTTCTGATTTGCATAACTCATCATTCTGTGAAAATATATCTTTAATATTGACTGGGAAAGACTTGATGCTCCAAATCTCATCATTAGATTAGACTTTATAACAGACAAGATCACAATTATCATGAAAGTGGGAACTAGTCTGTTATCCGGATTTAATTTCCTTTTAACGACTCAGAAGAGAGCATTGCACGTACTTCACTATCTCAACAGCTTGTCTTGTAAACCACCGTTTAGCTTCCTTCTCTATG
Organism: Misgurnus anguillicaudatus; assembly: GCF_027580225.2. NCBI lineage: Eukaryota > Metazoa > Chordata > Actinopteri > Cypriniformes > Cobitidae > Misgurnus > Misgurnus anguillicaudatus. Next base: position 39,630,471 of record NC_073360.2, on the reverse strand, counting down.
CTCTTGTTATGACAATCTTGCGACAGCGTTCGTGAAATATATAAATAAAACTGTGTTGAGAAAGTGGAGGACAGCGTTTGAATACATCTCACTCTGTGGAGGATTCAAACTAGGCTGACATCAAGGATGTCGCCCGCAGCTGTTTGAAAGCTTCTGCGTCACACTAAAACATTTCTCATTGTCAGGCGAATTTCAGCAGATTTTATTCGTACACCTTAATTTGAAAGTCTACATCTGTCGTAGTCTGCACTGTTGTGAAAAATAACAGGTGTTGAAAATATCACTACATGCGTAAGTGCGGAGGTTGAAAAGAGACCTATTGATGAGCGCTGGGTTACTGTCGCCTTGCTGAGAAATGCTGTTGTTGTGTAAGTATTGTTTCTAATTTTATTTTCTCTTCATCAGTTCTACGATAGTGAATCAAAGGCATATGCACACATTTCTAAAGCTCAAGGACACAATGGCGACTGTATCTCAGCAACTCAAACTCTCTGTATGAGATGTTTATTACTGCAGCTCAGATCATTAACAGGAGACTGGTCAGCAGTACTGCACTGCATTTCATCATTTCAATGTATCTCTTCAGGGCTCATCTATCAACAGCACACACACCCCCATTAGCATGATCATGTGACTGAACATATAGCAGAAGAAGAATGGCTGTATTCAGTATAGAAACATGTGTAATATGTATGGCTTGCTGTCTGCAGTGTACACTCATTAGTGGATTGTGGATTTAGACCTGCCAGTGGTTAGTGGTATTATGCTGAGCTACTTACTTACTAACAACTAGATCTCTGCAAATTGGTCACTTCACTTAATTATAATCTATCTCTCCGTCCATCCATCTGTCTGTCTGTCTATTCTGGTCTATTTCTCTGTCTGTCTGTCTATCTATTTCTATATCTGTCTGTCTGTCTGTCTGTCTCAGTCTATCTGGCTATCTATCTCAGTCATTTTCTATCTCTGTCTGTCTATCTACCTATCTCAGTCCATCTGTCTGTCTGTCTATTCTGGTCTATTTATCTGTCTTTATATCTATCTCTGTCTATTTCTAATCTGTCTGTCTATCTCATTCTATTTCTATGTCTGCCTGTCTGTCTGTCTGTCTGTCTGTCTGTCTGTCTATCTCAGTCTATTTCTTTATTTGTCTGTCTATCTCAGTCTATTTCTTTATTTGTCTGTCTATCTCATTATCTTTCTATATCTGTCTGTCTGTCTATCTCAAACTATTTCTTTATTTGTCTGTCTATCTCATTCTCTTTCTATATCTGTCTGTCTGTCTGTCTATCTCTATTTCTATATCTGTCTGTCTGTCTGTGTGTCTGTCTGTCTCAGTCTATTTCTTTATTTGTCTGTCTATCTCATTCTCTTTCTATATCTGTCTGTCTGCCTATCTCAGTCTATTTCTTTATTTGTCTGTCTATCTCATTCTCTTTCTATATCTGTCTGTCTGTCTGGCTATCTCAGTCTATTTCTTTATGTGCCTGTCTATCTCATTCTATTTCTATATCTGTCTGTCTGTCTGTCTGTCTGTCTCTATTTCTATATCTATATCTGTCTTGTCTGTCTATCTCAGTCTATTTCTTTATTTGTCTGTCTATCTCATTCTCTTTCTATATCTGTGCCTGTCTATCTCATTCTCTTTCTATATCTGTCTGTCTGTCTGTCTGTCTGTCTGTCTCTATTTCTATATCTGTCTGTCTGTCTCTATTTCTATATCTGTCTGTCTGTCTGTATGTCTCAGTCTATTTCTTTATTTTTCTGTCTATCTCATTCTCTTTCTATATCTGTCTGTCTGTCTATCTCAGTCTATTTCTTTATTTTTCTGTCTATCTCATTCTCTTTCTATATCTGTCTGTCTGTCTATCTCAGTCTATTTCTTTATTTGCCTGTCTATCTCATTCTCTTTCTATATCTGTCTGTCTGTCTGCCTATCTCAGTCTATTTCTTTATTTGTCTGTCTATCTCATTCTCTTTCTATATCTGTCTGTCTGTCTATCTCAGTCTATTTCTTTATTTGTCTGTCTATCTCATTCTCTTTCTATATCTGTCTGTCTGTCTATCTCAATCTATTTCTTTATATGTCTGTCTATCTCATTCTCTTTCTATATCTGTCTGTCTGTCTGCCTATCTCAGTCTATTTCTTTATTTGTCTGTCTATCTCATTCTCTTTCTATATCTGTTTATCTGTCTATCTCAGTCTATTTCTTTATTTTTCTGTCTATCTCATTCTCTTTCTATATCTGTCTGTCTGTCTATCTCAGTCTATTTCTTTATTTGCCTGTCTATCTCATTCTCTTTCTATATCTGTCTGTCTGTCTGCCTATCTCAGTCTATTTCTTTATTTGTCTGTCTATCTCATTCTCTTTCTATATCTGTCTGTCTGTCTATCTCAGTCTATTTCTTTATTTGTCTGTCTATCTCATTCTCTTTCTATATCTGTCTGTCTGTCTGTCTGTCTGTCTATCTCAGTCTATTTCTTTATTTGCCTGTCTATCTCATTTTCCTTCTATATCTGTTTGTCTGTCTGTCTGTCTATCTCTATTTCTATATCTGTCTGTTTATCTGTCTATCTCAGTCTATTTCTTTATTTGTCTGTCTACCTCGTTCTATTTCTATATCTGTCTGTCTGTCTGTCTGTCTGTCTGTCTGTCTGTCCGTCCGTCCGTCCGTCCGTCTGTCTCTCTCAGTCTATTTCTTTATTTGTCTGTCTATCTCATTCTCTTTCTATATCTGTCTGTCTATCTCAGTTTATTTCTTTATTTGTCTGTCTATCTCAGTCTCTTTCTATTTCTGTTTGTCTGTCTATCTATCTCAGTCTATGTATATATCTGTCTGTCTATTTCAGTCTATTTCTATATCTATATCTGTCTATATGTCTGTCTATCTCAGTCTATTTCTATGTCTGTCTGTCTATCTCAGTCTATCTGTCTGTCTATCTCAGTGTATTTCTTTATTTGTCTGTCTATCTCAGTCTCTTTCTATATCTGTCTGTCTATCTCAGTCTATTTCTATGTCTGTCTGTCTGTCTGTCTGTCTGTCTATCTCAGTCTATTTCTTTATTTGTCTGTCTATCTCAGTCTCTTTCTATATCTGTCTGTCTATCTCAGTCTATTTCTATGTCTGTCTGTCTGTCTGTCTGTCTGTCTGTCTGTCTATCTCAGTCTATTTCTTTATTTGGCTGTCTATCTCATTCTATTTCTATATCTGTCCGTCTGTCCGTCTGTCTGTATGTCTTAGTCTATGTCTTTATTTGTCTGTCTATCTCAGTCTCTTTCTATATCTGTCTGTCTGTATATCTATCTCAGTCTAATTATATATCTGTCTGTCTATCTCAGTCTATTTCTATATCTGTCTATATGTCTGTCTATCTCAGTCTATTTCTATATCTATATCTGTCTATTTGTCTGTATATCTCAGTCTATTTCTATATCTGTCTGTCTATCTCAGTCTATCTGTCTGTCTATCTCAGTGTACTTCTTTATTTGTCTGTCTATCTCAGTCTCTTTCTACAGTGTATATCTGTCTGTCTATCTCAGTCTGTTTCTTTATTTGGCTGTCTATCTCATTCTATTTCTATATCTGTCTGCCTGTCCGTCTGTCTGTCTGTCTGTCTGTATGTCTTAGTCTATGTCTTTATTTGTCTGTCTATCTCATTCTCTTTCTATACCTGTCTGTCTGTCTGTCTATCTCAGTCTATTTCTTTATTTGGCTGTCTATCTCATTCTATTTCTATATCTGTCTGTCTGTCCATCTGTCTGTCTGTCTGTATGTCTTAGTCTATGTCTTTATTTGTCTGTCTATCTCATTCTCTTTCTATACCTGTCTGTCTGTCTGTCTGTCTGTCTGTCTATCTCAGTCTATTTCTATATCCATCTGTCTGTCTGTCTGTCTGTCTGTCTATCTATCTATCTCAGTCTATTTCTAATCTATCTATCAATCAATCTATCTATCTGTGTCTGTCTATCTGTCTGTTCATTCTGGTCTGTCTGTTTAAACATCAATCTATCTATCTATCTGTGTCTGTATCTCTGTCTATTTCTATACCTGTCTGCCTATTTAGTTTGTGAAGTTTGTATGTGTTGGTTCATGAATGTTGTGAAGTGTGTTTCAGCGCTGTATAAGAGTGACAGCAGATGGCTGTCTTATGTAATTAGAGTGGGCGAGATACGAAATCAAGACCCCTAAGATCACGTCACACACACACGCGCGCGCGCGCGCAAGAGAGAGAGAGCGAGCAGCCAAACTCTAAAAATGTGTGGCGATCATACATATTACATACAGGACTTCTTCAAAAGCAAGCACATAAGCGCCCACACACTTCAAAACCCTTCACATGTCTGTTTCCAAGCAATCTTTATCTCAAAGCATAAAAGGGAAGTGTGGGTTACGTTTGAAATCACAGCTCTGGTTACTTTCTACTGAAGGTCTTGAGACCTTTTTTGAAACCTTATTCTGCTGCATTACAAAGTATATATTTTGTCAGTAGGTGTGTTCCCTGCAAATCAAACCTATGACCTTTGGAATGCCAACACAACTAAACCTCTACCAACTGAGATAACACAAACACTTAGACTACTACAACTACACACTTCCAATTTCACAAGCATAACAGCGACCGTCATTTATCTTCTCATTAGTATCAGAGACATCACAGCAGCTAAAACACGAACACAAGCCGAGGGATCAAAATAAAACAGCTGTTTTAACGCAGATGTCATTAAATTCTCTCTTCCTTCCGCTTCTCTCTAACACACACAAACACGCCGCCGGTGCTGTACATCTAAATAGCCGACATGACTAATTCCCATGCATGCGAACCCTGCTCTGTCGTCTATTCTGGGTTGTTAGGATGGAGTGTGTGAATCATAGTCGTTGTGGTAATTGCCCGTCCTTTGTCTTCTCCCACCCCGCTTGGCTCTGATTGGTTAATGAGGCTTGTTAAATGCAGACGCTCATCCGTTGAGCAGAAGAGACAGCTGAGCGCAGAGGGGGACGTCAGATGGCCCTTTTCTCTCGAAATGTAAGCAGTCAACAGCTTTTAGAATGGAAATAAATACAGGAGGCTTCATTTGAGGCTCGGTCCAGCTTGGATCATTAAACTCAAGACAAAGTTGTTCGTAAAGCAGGGTCAAAGGTTATGTATGGATATGACCGTATGTATGTAGGTTTCCTATAAACCTATGTTGGGTTGTTTCAACCCATGGTTGGGTCAAATGTGAACATTTTCTGGGTTAACTTCCCTACAGTTTTAAAAGGTTTTGAAAGTAACCCAGGATTTTGGGTGCAGTATGCAGTAAGCTAGTATTGGGTTTTGAACGCAGCTTTTGCATTGCTTGCTTACTGGATCATTAAGTGTTTAATGTCCTGATGGGGCGAAAAACTCTTGCTCATGAACTTGCAGGAAACATTATTGTTCCCAAAGGCCAAAATGCATTTAAAATCTTAATGAATTTGCTTGCTTGTGTTTGCTAAACCAACACTGACCCTTATGAAAAGAGAACGAATAAGCCTCCTCTCACATTTTATGCATGTCATTTTTTATTATACTTGAATGTTTTTGATCCTCAGATACAGAATAAATTCAAGGTTAAGTGTAGTTTGAATACTTATGAACATTGCCCACACTGTAAAAAAATTATTTGCTGTTGTTTAATCAACTCAGATTTATGGGGCGGTTTCCCGGACAGGGATTTGACTAGTCCTAGGCTAAAATAAACGTAAGAGCTGTCCAAAACAAAAACAACTTGTACTGACATATCCTAACCCTCAATTGGTCCCTGGGGTCTATATGACCCCAATCGACATTTCATTAGTTAAAAAAGTGGTTCCCTTCATTTCAGAGGTATACATTTTTGTGACTTTCCTAAATAATCTATCTATACAAAAAACTGGGCTTGATTCGGTTGTTCTGAAGGTATGTAAAAATGTTTTTATTAATCTGGTCCTTGACCCCAATCTGGTCCTATGACCCCAATTGAAAATTAATGGGGAAAAAAAACTTTTTTTCCATTTGTAAAAATATCAATAAATCCAGCATAAATTTGAAAATGTCCACACAAAAATGAAGGCCTGCTTGTGCACAAATGCAACTTAAAAAACACACGCTCACACAAACACACACAGGTATGACTGCCACATAAAATCAGCCACAAATGCAGAAAAATGCAGGTGTGACCTAATGCACGCACATGTAAATTCAGACACACACAAACGCTCTGCCTCTCACGCAAACACTCTCTCTCACACACACACACACATACACATTTCTGTAGCATTTTGTAAAAACAGACATTTCAAAATGTATCAAAAACTACAAAAACATTTACTAATTGAAATTATATTTATTTTTAATGTCCTATCTAATGTTTTATTATACATAAATTCACAAAATGTATCACTAAAGTAGTGATGTGAGCAGTTGCCCATATCCAGTAAAATGAATGGCTTTCTATGGCCCTCTGCGGGTCAAACCAATTTCTTTCTTAAACTGTAATTTCCTTTAGGTTTATCTCTAACCAGCAAAAGGTGGAATTCTACACCTAACACCTAGATCAATATCCAGAAACTATTTAAATTAAATTTAGATGATAATTTAAGTGATTTTTTTCATAAAAATTCTATATTTCACATGTAAGCTAATGGTGTAGTTGCGGATTTTTGTGGTAAATGGGTACAAAAGTACTTCAAATCTCTCAAAACACAGCTTTATTGTATAGATGAGAAGTAAACAAAAAAAGTTATATTATTTCTGTTATTGAAAATGTATATTTTTCTTACAATTATGCTTCCAATTTTGGGGTCATATAGACCGCAAGGGCCAGTAATGTAAACAAAAAACCGAGGACCATTTCAGGGTTAAAATACATCAGTGCCTTTTGTTTTGCCTCAAAATGCACACAAGTAATGTTTTTAGTAAGGCATGTTATATTTTTAGTTATATTTCCTAATTAAACTAAGGCCTTATCCTGGCTTAAACTAATCCCTGTTCGGGAGACCGCACCATATATCATTTTAACTTAGTATTATTTATCTTAACAAGAGATGAGTTGTTATAACTTATAAGATATAGCTGAAATAAATCAGCTTAATTTTATAATTTGTAACAACTCATAGTAGTAAGTTAAAATGATTTATGAGTCCGAATTGATAAAACAAAAAATTTTAAGGCAGCAAAGAATTTTTTACAGAAGATTTTACCAAAAATGATCAACTTCAAACTCCAAGACATGATTATTGTCTCGTATAGGCCTAACTTAGTATATGAGAAGTGAAATAAATAAAACTCCCATGAAATGGATGTTGTGCTTAAGAAAGGTTTATAAAGTGTGACTCGGGTTAGCAAAGCAATGACTTTGATTTTTCACTTCACTAAAGCGCTTCCTCTAAAGGTGTTGTTGGGTTTGCTGTTATAAAGAAGAATTGTTTCTTAGTTGTGTGTATGTACAGGTCTGGCTATATGGAAAAGCACAACCTAATACATTTTGGGTTGGGCTCAATCATTCGAACAATAATTATATTTAAACACACACAACACACATCTCTGCTACAACTGAACAATTAAAGTTTGTTTCTAGAACCTACAACACTGTGATAGAGGAGAAACAGGTGCAAATATTACAACTTACCCCATAGGTAGGGGTTGTAACAGACCGAAAAAAAATAGTTGTCAATTATATTCCCTAATATTGTACTTAAGGTTATCATTTTGATGGTATCAACATTGTTTTAATTTTATTATCATTGTATACTTGAGGCTTAGTTGTAACACGGTGTGATCAATATAATTTAAGATTGGATTTGGTGGCTTATACACCTAAAATGTACTTTTATTCCTCCAAAACAATCATTGTCCAAATTCATAATGAAACTACATCAAAACTTTTCACAAAATCGTCTTCTGACAGTGAGGGAAAAAGACCAAAAGCACAGATTGCTCCACCCATAAAATATTTAGGGCTGTCAAATGATATCGATTAATACTGATTAATTGCATACAAAATAAACGTTTGTGTGTAAATATTATGTATATATAAACAAATAAATAAATTGAATAATAAAAAGTAATTTATATAAATAATTTTAATATAATATATTTTTATATGTATACATGTGTGTATAAATATTTATACATAATAATAATTACACATCGTAAACAACACACATAAATTATGCAAACACAAACTTTTATTTTGTATGCAATTAATCACGATTAATCATTTGCCAGCCCTAGTAGGATGCATCACGATTAATCTATAGCAGAATAAAAGTTTTAGTTTACATCATATATGTGTGTGAACTGTGTATAATAACTTTGTATAGATAAAGGCACACACATGCATGTATATATTTAAGAAATGTTTACTTAAATCATACATGCATGTTTGCATATTTATATATACATAATTATTATACACAGTTCACACATATATGATGTAAACAAAAACTTTTATTCTGCTATAGATCAATCGCACTTAATCATTATGCGTCCTAAGATAATGTATTGATAAACTAAAAATAATGTAGTATATACTTAGTATTTACTATAGTGTACTACATTGTAGCATAATATAATAAGTAACTATACTGTTTATAATATGTACAGTTTGTATACTGTTTAGTTAATATGCTGTGGTTCAAACATTATGTTGAAACAATTTGTAGTTATAAAGTATGCATTCATTAAGTATGTGGGCACAAAACACTCAAGCACATTTTAGGTCGTCTTCACTTGTCAAAACAAAAAGGAAAAAGACAAAACAAAACATGAACTTGATATGAAAACATTGGAAGATGTCCATGCTGGTGATCAAACGTAAGTGCGTTTGCGCACGCGCACAATGGCTCTCGTCACATGACTCCGGTCACATGAATTGTGTCACATGACGATGTCTCTATAAGTGAGCGGAACTTTGTTGCTCAACGGCGAGTGTGTGTTTGTGCTGCAGGTGCGAAGCCACGCGTTTGTTTTCTTGAGTCCGGCGGAAATCAGAACCTGCGCGTGGTAACCTGTCTGTCTCACTGTTTATCTCTCTGTCGCGAGGATGATCGTGCTGTCTGTCCTCGCGTTGTTTCTGTTTGTCAGCGGATCTGTGGCCGACACACCTGCCAACTGCACCTACGAGGATCTGTTGGGCACCTGGATCTTCAGCGTGTCCGATGTGGGTCAGGATCGGACCATCAACTGCTCGAGCACAGGTCAGATCAGACCCACGATGAACTTAATTGTTTAACACGGAAGTTCAACTTCCTTTCAGTTTCACGTGATATTTAAACAGACCTGTTAACTTTATAACGTGTCATTATATTTAATCTACTCACATACGGGTTTAAGCCTTCGGGGTTTTATGTATTGGTTGTTCTTTCATATACAGTCCCTAGTAAAAAATCCAGTTTAAGCTGGTAGCTGGGTCAAGCTGGTGAGTCAGCTGGTTTCCCAGAATCCCAGCCCGACCAGCTAAGTCCACCTAGACCAGCTTAAAAAGTGACCAAAACACAGCTAGACCAGCTTGCTACACCTGAGATCAGTTTTAGGAGATCAGCTAAAACCAGCTCACCAGCTGGATTCTTGCCATTGCTGATGTGATTTTATAAAGGGTTAATGGTTTATTTAGTATAATGCAGTGCTATTAAATGATTACGATGATATGGTTATTATTTGGTGTAATAGTATAAACCTCAAACTGAAAAATCCAGCTAAGACCCAGCTTGGTTTTAGCTGGTTTTGCTGGTGTAGCATGCTGGTCTAGCTGTGTCTAAGCTAATCTAACGTTAGCTGGACTTCGATGGTCAGGCTTGACCAGCTTTGCTAGGCTGGGAAAACCAGCTTAAACCAGCTACCGGCTTATCCTGGTCTTCATTGGATTTGTCAGTAGGGAGGCTATCCAAAAATCATGGTGCCTATTTTGGTACCATCATTACTTTGTAATGTAATCTCATGATCTATTATTAACAAGACTTGTGACTAACAACCCGTATGAAAATTAACCGTAGTTAATGGTTAGACTTTTTAGTATTAACCCTGTTTTTGGCATGATTACCACAGTTTTACTTTAGTTATCATGTTTTTTTAGGATAATCTAGGTTATTTTGTGGTATTCTAATCGTGTTATAACTAGTAACCATCTGTAGGAAAACCATTATTAATTTTTGTGGAAGTGTAAACTTCATCTGGTATGAATTTGTGATTTCTACCTAGCCAGCATTGGTGTCCATTGTAGGTGCATTCTGGGTAGTTTTACAATGCAACTATTTTTTTATCATCAGAACAAGTTTACTTAATAAACTGTTTGTTTGACAGGTAAAGTAGTGAGGACGGTGACGGTAGATCTGCAGAAGTTGTACGTAGCTGTGGATGACATCGGCCACACTGGGTTCTTCACCCTCATCTATAACCAGGGCTTCGAGGTGGTGATCAATGACTACAAATGGTTCGGTTTTTTCAAGGCGAGTACTTTTTTTCTTGGGTGACGCATGATTTATCAGATGACTGATCTGTGTCACCTCGGTTACCACAGCCGTTTCCAGCGTCGACTCGATCTGACGTGACATTTACATTATTCACACGCTTTAATTCAGTGTGACTTACAGATATGAGAGCGAGTGTAGTCTATGAAACTTGAGAATGTGAGCTAACATAAACATTTTCAACAAAATTACATTTTCACATACAGCAATGACTGATTGTGTTTCTGTGCATGTGCAGTATTCTCAGCAGGGTTCACAGGTCACGAGTTACTGCGATCAGACGCTGCCCGGTTGGGTTCATGATGTGTTTGGGAACAACTGGGCCTGTTTCACTGGGAAGAAAGTTCAGCCCATCCCACCTCGTTATGAAAACAATCCCACGCTGGGATTGAAACACCAACTGTGAGTGTTTTAATCAATAGTGACTCAATCATCCCGTTATCTCATTGACCTTTTTAAGATGACACATCTTTATGCGCTTTCTGTCTTTGATCATTTCTTGTAATGCGTTTTTTATTTTTTTAAATCTAGCCTCATGCAGTTGCCGTTCACACACAACATGGAGTTTATAGATAAAATAAACTCGGTTCAGAGTTCCTGGAGAGCGACGGCGTACAGTCACCACGAGACCTTTACCATACAGCAGCTTCTGAGGAGATCAGGAGGACGCGGGTCTCGTATACCACGGTACGGCACTGTTAGATTAGGACATTGTCTTTTCATGTTACGTAACTGGTGCCTTCAGGAAATATGCTGAATAAGCCAGTTTTGATTTTTAAAAAGTAGGCATTGATATTGTTGGTTCAGAACACTAGAAGGCAGACAAAACATCTGTTTTGTTTTTTGATGAAAGATTATCAAGCAGTGATTTATGGACGGTACAGACTTTTGTTTAGGATGTTAAAAGGTCAGATTTGAGATCTTTTCTGTTATTGGTTCTCAGGCGAATCAGACCCGTGACTGTCGCAGCTGATGTCCAGAAGATGGCCGCTGGTCTTCCTGAGCGCTGGGACTGGAGAGATGTTAATGGTGTCAGTTACGTCAGCCCTGTACGCAACCAAGGTCTGTTGATTTGCGCGTTTCAGAATTGTGTGTGTTTGTGTTAGAAGTGATGGGTGACTACCATAAATATTTTACTGGCCTTTTTTTTAAACTACATTTATACTAACTACACACATTTAAGTAAGACTTTAACAGAATTCAAGAAAGTTTGGGGGAATCTCTGGGAGGAGTGACGTATTGAATTAATTAAATATATTTAAATAAAACAACAAACATGATAACAAAATGCTATTTTTGTTATTTTTAGCAATAATCTGGCATTAAATCGATTAAACGATTGGTCCATTTTCTTAAGGGAAAGATCCAGATGGTTTGCTCGCCACCGTGTCATCCAGGGTGTTGATGTCTGTCTTTGTTCGGTCGAGAAGAAATTATGTTTTTTGAGGAAAACATTGCAGGATTTTTCTCATTTTAATGGACTTACATTTGATACTTAACTCAACACATAACAGTTTTTTTTCAATGCAGTTTCAAAGGACTATAAACAATCCCAAACGAGGCATAAGGGTCTTATCTAGCGAAACGATTGTCATTTTTGACAATAAAAATGACAAATATACACTTTTAAAGCACAACTTCTCGTCTAGATCGGGTCGTGATGTGCTCGCGTGACCCAGCGCAATACGTCATGACGTCAAGAGGTCACAGAGGACGAACGCAAAACTCCGCCCCAGTGTTTACATGTGTTGAGAAAGAGGTCCGTTCCTACGTTGTTGTCAACTGATACTAATTAATGTCTTTCTGTCAGTTTATTGTTTACAATGGTCGGCAAATGTGCGTTTTATATATGTAACACATGACCTCTCTACGTCACTACGCATTTACGTTAGGTCGCGCTGGACCGGACCTAGACAAAAAGTTGTGGTTTAAAAGTACATATTTTTGTTGTCAAAAATGACAATCGTTTTGCTGGATGGGACGCTTGTGCCTCGTTTGGGATTGTTTGTAGTCCTTTGAGACTCCGTTGAAAAAAACTGTTAAGTGTTGAGTTGAGTATCAAATGTTGGGTTCTATTAAAGTTTATTCAAATTAGAAAAATCCTGCAATGTTTTCCTCAAAAAACATAATTTCTTCTCGACTGAACAAAGAAAGACATCAACATTTTGGATGACATGGTGGTGAGTAAATTATCTGGACTTTTCTTTTGAGAAAATGGACTATTCCTTTAATTGCTAGTACTCTACCTCATTCGTATGAAGGTGGAGAGAGGACATGCACTATTGTTATTTTTGCTTGCTTGTTTTTTCGTGAAAAGTCGTGATCTCGAGATAACCAAAGTTATTTTCTCGTTATCCTGACATGATAATCCAAATGTCATAATGTAATTTCCTGTCCATAATATTTAGTGTATTTTGAAGTGGACTGCTAATGCACAAGTTGGGGTCTTCGCTGTTAGCACACGTGTAGCTAATGTGTAGCCGATAGATTTAATAAATAAATAAAATTGAACGGTTCATATTAGCCATCGCTAAAGTAATACTGTACACACTTCTATCTTCAATAGTATTTAACTGTTTATTTAAATAAATCTAAAAAATCTAAAAAGTGTGCCTTATAGCTGACAACCACATAAACACGTTGGTTTTGTGACTGTTGTTTGACTTTCGGTCATTCCAATTATAAATGCTGTTAAAAGTAGAAACGTGTATATTATTGAGTAACTTAAAGACGGTCCCTAAATTCACCACTGTAAAATTGTAAAAATTGACAAATCTATTTCAGCTTGAGCTAGTGCTGCACAATTAATCGCATCGCAATCGCGATGTCAGCCTGTGCGATTATATGACAGCAAAATGTTGCAATTATATTAAATAAATAAATGTGTGGACTTGTTAACACAACTTCCTGATAACAGTTTGATGATTTTCCTTGCTGTTTAAAAAAAGAAAGAAAAACGAACAAAAAGGGCAGTGCACGTGTGGCATGCACATGTTTGGTGTGCGTCGTTACTTATACCAGAGCGAAGATGGATGCAGAGGAGGTTGACAGTGATCTGGTAGCTAAAAAAAAACTCTACATCTGTTTATGGCAGTATTTTGGATTTAGGATTACTGACACTGAGCAGTTGCTACATCACGTGGCAATACGAAAACATTTCTAGTTTTACAAATACACATTTTAGCTTTATCACTAAACTGTGTGTGGATTTTCCTTAAAACCCATCAAGTTGATGCATGATACCATTTAGTATAATCGTCGCAATCGCACATCGCAATATTAGCATCAATAACCGCAATGGGAAAAATTACCCAAATCGTGCAGCCCTAGCTTGAGCGAATCTCTGATCCAAGTAAAATCTAATTTGTTCATCCATGCTAATTTAGCAAAATATGCTTTTGCTGTTTACAAACAAAACAACACATTCTAACAAGTATGCATAAGCTTTAATCGCATCCCAAGAATACAACTTTTGTTATCTCGTGATCACGAGAAAACAAGCAAGCAAAACTAATATTAGTACATGGCCTCTCTCGGCTTCCTTACATTCGTGACATCAACTATATTGTTGAACCAACATGGTTCAAAAGACAGATGTGCGACGGATGTTTTCGGGAAACGGTTGTGACTAGCTAGTTAGTATGTCGAACTAAACATCGTTCTATGGTGGTTCAGCAGTGGTTTTCGGGAAACACACCCCAGATTATGACGTCAAATTAGTGATCAATAAGCACTGATCTCGAATTCTCTTTTTGCGATACCATGATGTTATACACATCGGTGTGTGTAATCAAACACGACAACGATCAATGTAGTAAAAAAAGTTTGAATTGTTTGCACTTTAATTTTTTTTTACTTTTTACACAAAACGCTGTCAAAAAAAAAACTAGGGATGCACCAATATATTGACCGATGACGCTTGCTATGCTGTGGTAAAATGCCGTTACATCCAAAAGCCAGAGGGCGCTCTCATTCAGTAACTCAATATGCGCTGCAGACGTAGAACCATACAAATGCAACTATGACACGCAGTTGCAGGAAATGTCTTAAGGGTATATTTATAATGCTGTTCTTTAAACCTTTTTATGTATTTTTATGATAATAATGTATAACAATTATGTTTGACTAGTGTTGATTTTTCAAATGCATGTTATAAACAACTCAAATTAACAGTGATTTTCAGATCGATAAGGACTTACTGATCAAAAGCCGCAGTACATGAAATAGCTGTGAATATTATCGGCTGTGCGATTCACAAAAAAAACGTAGAAATTGCAGCTGGGTTGCCGGTAACTTACCGTAGATTTAAGTTTATGTTTTTACTGGCAACATTTTGTTTAAAGTTAAATGAACATTGAACATTTACAAGTCTTTAGCCGTTTCTCAATATGCGTTCTTGTCTGTACTTGTGTTCTTGTGGACTTGTGAAACGTCATCAGTCGCGGCCCAAGTACTGTTCCAATTCAAAGTTCGCATCAAGCCCAAGTTCACATAAAATCCCCGGATGTGTTCTTGATCCGCCCATTTTATCGAGGATCCATCAGAGGAGTCTTGTGTGGACTTATGAGAGCGACGTTTCCCAGAATGCATTTCGCGTCAGGAGTTTGTTCTTCCGAGTCTGAACTTGCAAGTTCGAACTACGAAGGACACAAGTCCGAGTTTGGCATACTTGGTATTGAGAAACGGCTTTTGTCTTTACAGAGTAAAACTAAAAAAAAAACAGAATCAAGCAAAACATTCTGGGAAACAAAATCTGAAGCAAAAAACAGAAAAAGGTTGATGATGATTTCTGGTTCCCAGAATGCTTTGCGTGAGGCTGTTTTTGTATAATTTTATTCTGTAAAGATAAAGACTTGTTAATGTTTAAAATGTATTTAACTTTGAACAAATTCTTGCCAGTAGATAGCGTGAATTTAAATCTACGGTAAATTACGGCAACCCAGCTGCAATAACATTGTAATTTCTACGGAATTTTTTTACAGTGCAGAATATTTATCGGGCACGTATTAGTGGATATTTGCATTTATCCGTGCACCCCTAAAAAACACATTTATATGGATTAAGATGACGAAATATTGTGCATGTCTATAAATATTATGCATGTCTTGTGCTATGCATGTCTATAAAATTAATTAACTCTTTCCCTGCCAGCATTTTTAAACGTTGTCAACTAGTGCCATGATTTTTTTTGATGTTCACAAAAGTTAAATGCCTTCCAGGAAATTTTCTTCAAATATATAAACGTACATCAAATGAAAGCGGGTCTGTTCTGCATTTTTAAAAAAGGTTTTGTCCTGTCTTTATTTGTTCTCTTTTTATTACCTCTCAAATATGGGTAGGTTTCTTTAACAAATATGGGTAGGTTTCTTTAAAAATAACATTATTTATTTTGTGAAATGTATTTATTTTATTTTAATTAATTTTTATTTATTTACTTATTTTGTAAAAATGATGTGTAAACAAACAGCCAAACAGCATAAACGTTCCCGTTTACATTTAAAAACACGCCTTCGCAATTGACACTGTTTTGTATACCCGTCGTCTGTGTCGATATTCTCCCATTTAGCACTTGTCAAGTGTTAAAGGTGCAGTGTGTAATTTTAAGAAGGATCTCTTGACAGAAATGCAATATAATATGCAAAACTACATTATCATGGGTGTATAAAGACATTATTATAATGAATCGTTATGTTTTTATTACCTTGGAATGAATTGTTTTTATCTACATGCACGAGGGTCCTCTTACGTGGAAGTCGCCATTTTGTGCCACCATGTTTATACAGAAGCCCTTAACGGACAAACATTTTTGTCTCCGATGATATGTTTTTCCGGTGGCGACTATTGTAGCTTCTCTGGGTTTCAAAAGCGATGGGTGAGCAGTGTGCAGCGCCGTTGGTTGCAATTCGTAACCTCACCACTAGATGCCGCTAAAATGTACACACTGCACCTTTAATTTTAGGCCCTGCTGAGTTGTTTCAATTGAAGGCTGTAGCCTGTACGTTTAAAAATAAGCTTTCATCTTGACCTTATTAAGTGAGTCAAAAATCTCTCTATCTCTCTCTCTTTCTCTCTCCATTACTGTATAATGTAGTCATCAGCAAATTTCTGTTGTAGGCCAGAACAAAGCTTTTGCTTTTGGTGGTAGTTATTTTTTTTAACAAGGTTATTTTCTTTTTTTTAGTTTGAATTTAAAATCTTTTAAAGTTTTTCCTCACTTTTAGCTCATTTTATGAAAAACAGTTTTTATGTCATGATGTGTGTATGTAACTTATGAAGTTGTAAATATATTGAGTTGCATGGTTTTGATCTTTCTGTTACTTGTACGTGAATCATGTTACGATCTCATCTTACCTGTTCTGCATCAGTCCATGAAAGCGACTAGCGGAGTCATTTGTTCCTCTGGAGTGTCTCGAGATGATTTGCTCTTCAGCCAATGGTAGATTTGTCTGGAGTGGCTCTTTTTCTGAGGGCTTTCTCCTCATGAGAGCTCCTTCACGAGAGATTAAAGAAGAAAGAGCAGCAGACCGGATAGCAGGACGTTTCTGTAGATCATGACATTAGATTGTGTTCTCAACAGTAAATGATTCATTCTTTCTTTCTCTCTAGCGGCTTGTGGCAGCTGTTACTCTTTCGCCACTATGGGAATGATGGAGGCCCGAGTCCGGATTCAGACAAACAACACGCAGCAGCCCGTGTTTAGTCCGCAGCAGGTCGTGTCCTGTTCAGAGTACTCTCAAGGTATCACGCGTTTCTTTAATTCATTAATTGACTTAAGGGGACATTTCACAAGACTTTTTTTAGGTGTAAAATAAATCTGTGGAGTACATATGTAACATTTTAGCTCAAAATATCATATAGATAATTTATTATAGCACATTAAAATTGCCACTTTGTTGGTGTGTGCAAAAATGTGCTGTTTTTGGGTGTGTCCTTTTAAAATGCAAATGAGCTGATCTATGCACTAAATGGCAGTGCCATGGTTAAAAATGACAATTGTTTTGGATGGGGTGGTACTATCCCCTTCTGACATCACAAGGGGAGACAAATTTCAATGAGCTATTTTTTCGCATGCTCGCAGAAAATGGTTTACCAAAACTTTTCTCATTTCTAGATTGATAGAAGCACTGGGGACCCAATTATAGCACTTAAAAATGGAAAAAGTCAGATTTTAAAAAGGTTTGTACTGAGCTTTGCATTGAGCCTGATTTATACTTCTGCATCTGGCCTTGGTCCATCTTGATTTTTCTGGCACAAACAGAAAAGTGTATGATGAAATGTAACTATCGCAGATTTTTTAACCAAGGCAATGGTGTCTAGCGACCAATCACAGCACTTGCAGTCGGTGTAGATTTGACGCCTTGTTGCACTTTTGGGGAGGTCTGGTCAGGCTATGGCATAAAGAACACGTCTATGTGTAGGCCTTTCGGTAACTAGTTACACCCAACATTGGTACAAAGTAATTACTGTAATTTAAATGTTCCTAGAAATTAAAAAGGTAATTAAAGGGATAGTTCACCCAAAAATGAAAATTCTGTCATTTACTCACCCTCATGTTGTTCTAAACCTGTATACATTTCTTTGTTCTGATGAACACAAAGGAAGATATTTTGAGGAACGTTTGTAACCAAATCGTTTGTGGACACCATTGACTTCCATAGTATTATTTTTTTCCTACTATGAAAGTGAATGGGGCTCACGAATGGTTTGCTTACAAACATTTCTCAAAATTATCTTTCTTTGTGTTCATCAGAACACAAAAATTTTAACTGATTTAGAACAACATGAGGGTGAGTAAATGATGACAGAATTTTCAATTTTTTGGGTGAACTATCCATTTAAATATTAATTTAATTACATAATAGTGCCTGGTTAGGCAAAACCTTATTCTACATCCTTAATCCTACCCTATTCCTATCAATATTTATTAATAAATTATTTGAAGTAGTTGTTAAGCAAAGGCTGACACTACTTGAGTATTTTTACTTTCTACATAAACGTAAACTTTCATGTTTTTTTTATTTCTTTGGAAAACATACATTCCAAAGCATATTATCATAATTTTTACTCCTACATTTCATAATTTCAAGTTTTTGGTTTATATTTAATAATGAGGTACATTAAACATCTATTTTTTTTTACTTTGAGTAAAAGTACACAATTTTTATGTAATTGGGTATTAAATCACTTTTAATATGCAATATAAAACGAATACATCGTATGATTCTATGCTTTAGAATGTAGTGAACATTTTTTTAGTGAAGTAAATTTTTCCCAAGACAAACACTTTGATAAAGCACAGATGCTTGGAAAATTTACTGAAAGTACTCAAGTAGTGTCCACCTATATTGTTAAGTATAAGCAGTAATTCAGAGTATATTGAGGCAAAAGTAGTTAATAGTTGGTTAATAGTGAGAATTTGACATTAAAGTGTGACCAGAATAATGTGTGTACTTTTATATGATTTATTCGAGCTGTTTCAAGACCCATCTTTGTATCCATTTACTTATTTAGAAGGTAATTAGTAATAAGTAGGGCTAGTTATCGATTTAGATGTTCCCGATCGATTCGATTTCGATTCACAAGCTATCAACTCAATTCCGATTTTATACTCGATTCTCAATTAAACTCAATGAATATAGATTTAATACAAATACTAATTTATAAAAAAAAGAACAGTGAACATAAGTTTACAATGGTAATTAATAAAAAGAAATTAAGAGCCACAAACCTGCATATTAAACTTTTTTTTTTTTTAGGTACACTTGGGTACATTAAAACAGAACCCATCTCTAATTTTTAAATGCATACAATTATGTTAAATACAATACAATTTTAATGCAAGATGAAAAATTTATGCTGAAAAGTCAGAACAGTCTAGTGGAGAAGACGAATTAGATTAACGTTAATCTTACGTTCAATGTTTGCGGGAATAAATATGAAATGAGCCGTGGCGGCCGGTGACTTCTCTTCCGAGGGGTGCAAATTCAAAATGTGTTCAGATTGTCGTGTTTTTTGCTCATGTCAAAATATGTGTTCGTTGCTTCATGTGAACCATGTGCATCAAAATGCATGCCTGCTGCACACGTGTCAAAAGGGTTTGTGATAAGAGACCAGTGTTGGGAAAGTTACTTCCAAAGTGTAATACATTATATATTACAAATTACTGTCATTTAAAAGTAATTAGTTACATTACAATATTACTGTCTCTGAATTGTAATGAGTTACACTACTTTTGCGTTACTTTTGAGTTACTTTCATCAAAATAACAGAAGTATGACTAGGCATTATAAAATTTTAAAATGTAGTTTGTTGCTGCTTATAAATCTAGTTATGTGTTGGCCCTCGAGCTTTGAATAGGCACTGAAGACTTATGGCAAAATACAGTAACAATCACTGTCAGAATCATAAACATAGACAAATGATCTGGTAAAAGTCTGGTAAATTATGGTACACATACCAAACACAATAGAGCCCACTATAATGCAACCTATAGCCTAATAACATGGCAAGACACGCAACCTTTTCATTTCTATTCTTTAATTCACTTTTAATTCAGATTCACAGCACAAACCTGGCATGCACTGGGTTGACACAACTTATCAAAAAGTGCTATTGGAGGATTAGGCCTAAAGGAATACAGCTCATTTCAGTACAAAATAAGGATTACATGTAGACTAACATATAAAAGTAACAGACAAACAGAGGAACACTGCTTTTTGCCAAACAATAAATATAGGTTCCCATACAAAGACTGGTAAAAACTTTAAACAGTGATGTTTAAATGTACTATTTAGATAACCATGTTTAAGTCTTCACTAATGTTATGTTGTTGTTTAGGTTGCTGTTTGTAATAAAACTGTAGATAGCATAGGAATAGCATAGCAATCTATTATGTATATGGACTGTAATCATAGCAAAGCTTACCTTGTCATTGCTGGTGTGATATGGATTTTACTGGCAAGATTTGTAAAAGTATATTTACTTCTGAGGTTCAAGCAGCACAGGAGACCGATAGAAACGTTCTTTTGCTTTTACTTAGTGCTCTTATTCGCAAAACTATGCGTGTGCGCGCTACTGGACCTGATTGCGACCACTTTAGTCAATGCTTATAAAGGACTTCCCAGATTCGGCTCTTTAAGAAACATGTCTATTTGACGCGCACCGCGTCCAAATCGCATTTCAAATACAACATTAAAGTAAAAATGAACATGTTGCATACAGCACGTGGAAACAGACATACGCTGCGTCCCAAACCGCCCTCCCCCACACTACACAGTAGGCAAAGAGCACGAGAAGTAGTGCTCTTCGCCCACTACACAGCACGGAAGTAGGCGGTTTGGGACGCAGACACGCAGTCGCAGCTTTTTCATGTGTGGATGCTGGTCGCGCGCATTGGTCAAAAATAAAAATAACACGGTCTAATTTTGAAATGCATTGTTGTAACGCGCTCGTTACTAAGACTGTAACGAGTAAAATATTACCAAAATTTTATTAGTAATGCGTTACATTACTGCGTTACAGCAAAAACTAATATATTACTGTAATATATTATATTTTGTAATGCGTTACTCCCAACACTGTAAGAGACGCTGTCATGTATTTTGACATGACACGTGATGAATATAAATTTAAATGACACGTCGAACACACATTTTGACATGATGGGCCAAATACATGTTATTAATTACTTTTTAGTACTTTACCCAACATAACTCCGTACACTCGACGCAGAAGTACAAATTGGGCTTTAGTGCTCTGTTTGCAGTGCTATGAATGTTTGCCCCTCCTTATCCCAGGATTACACAACCTGATTGAGATCAGAATAGGTTCATTGTGTAAATATTTAACTTTGGATTTTTCCCTAGTAGGTTTTATAAGATCAAAGCATGACTATAAGCTTTAAAACATTTGTTCAATTGAAAAAGTTTTGAATATTGAAAACATTTTCACACACACATCTTGTGCCCAATATCCCTCAGTTTTGTTTTACAAGGCATAAAGGGATTTTGAAGTTTGCTATGTAGTCACACTAATTCACTTATAAGGTTTTCCAATAATTTTGTTGTCTTGGTCAGGTTGTGACGGAGGTTTCCCATATCTGATCGGTAAATACATCCAAGACTTCGGCATGGTGGAAGAAGACTGTTTCCCGTACACCGGGGACGATTCTCCCTGCAACATCCCTGACAAATGCACGAGGTACTACGCTTCCGATTATCACTACGTTGGTGGCTTTTACGGAGGATGCAGCGAGTCGGCCATGATGCTGGAGCTGGTCAGAAACGGACCCATGGGCGTGGCTCTCGAGGTGTACCCGGATTTCATGAACTACAAGGAAGGTATCTACCATCACACCGGTCTAGGTGACTCCAACAATCCGTTTGAGCTGACCAATCATGCGGTGTTGTTGGTCGGATATGGGAAGTGCCATAAGACCGGGGAGAAGTATTGGATCGTGAAGAACAGCTGGGGAGCCGGATGGGGTGAGAACGGGTTCTTCAGGATCCGGCGTGGAACGGATGAGTGCGCCATCGAGAGTATTTCTGTAGCAGCTACGCCAATCGCCAAACTTTAAGAGGGTATGAGTCTTGCTGGTCCACTGCAATAGATATTGCACTGCTGCTTTTATAGTTAAATATTGCAAATAATAAGGAATTAATTTGTTGCCAAGCCTAAAAAAAGTTTCATCTCAACTTCAGGTTCTTCTCATTTTTGTGCCTGGTCAGTCAAATGAATTATGATTGTGAATGTATGCAACCATGTTTATTTTGAAGGCCTTTCCATTTGATTTTGTAATACTGTGTTTGTTGCAGCTGATCACCAGACAAACTTTTGAACCCTTTATGCTTCATCTCATGTCTATGCGGTCACATGCTAAAACTCCAAATGCCACTCCAAAGTGTTTTAAAGGGATTTTTTTTTTTTAGATTTTCTATCAATCCACATGAGCTCTGAATGTCACTACACGACTTCACTTTTTACTTCAGTTTTAATCCCATTTATTCACTTTGCATTTAGAAATTGATCATGCCTTTAGTCTTTTCTCAGGATAATCAATACTTGTCGTGTAAGCAATCAGTTTATCTATAGCAATAGACTTCATAAAGGGATATTGTATGTATATTTCCTGTTAGGCTTTTTGCCTTGAGCTGCCTAAATCAGAGTTTTATTGCAGTCTTTAATTTTGCCTTGTATGTCATATGATCTTTAATAAATTTGCTTTTTAAGAAACCATTAATTGAGTGTCTTAAAGTTTATTTTTTTGTATATAGCCTGAATGCCAAAAACAATATAAATGTTTAAGATTCTACCTACCCTGTTTGAAAAAATCAAATTGTTAGATCAGTCAATCCCTGGCTCTCATACTTAAAGGGGACATTTCACAAGACCTTTTTAAGATGTAAAATAAGTTTTTGGTGATGTGAAGTTTTTGCTCAAAATACCACATGGATAATTTGTTATAACATGTTAAAATAGACACTTTGTAGTTGTGAGCAAAAATGTGTCGTGCATAATGCAAATGAGCTGATCTCTGCACTAAGTGGCAGTGCTGTGGTTGGATAGTGCAGATTAAGGGGCGGTATTATCCCCTTCTGACATCACAGGGGAGCCAAATTTCAATTAGCTATTTTGTCACTCTTTCAGAGAATGGTTTACCAAAACTAAGTTAATAGACTTAATTAGACTTAGACTAATTAATACATCCCTATCTTTTTTCAATACGTGCACTTAATCTTTGTACAGTGTTTTGTCTCTAGATGCACACCAGTATTAATTTTTTTTGTAAAGTTTGTAAAACTTAAATGTCCTAATATAAATAAGGCCTATTCCTGGATTAATTTAAACCCTGTCCGGGAAACATTATGAACTATGCTACAGTATAGTAAGTGCTAATATGTGGGATAATACATTTCCTAGTAAATACAAAAGTGTATTACAGTATTTGGGTCAATGACGTGTCGTTAATTATTTTGTTTCCATATGGATAAATTAAAAGTAAAAGGGTTAAAATTTCATATTAAATTTGCAGATTATTTACATAAATTCTCCTTTGAGGACCAAATTTGTAAATTGGTGTAACTAGTATTTTTTTATTAAAATATAAATATATTCATAAAAATGTGAAATAAAATAAAATCATCTAGTTTAGTGTAATATGATTTTTTTACATACATTTTTACATCATTTGTCAAAGATTATTTAGAAAACAGAGCTGTTTTCAGCATATGTCAGGAGAAATATTACAAAAACACATTAAAATGTACATTTAGAAATAACTAATAAAATGATATTTAAAAATTATTGTTTTATTACTCTTACATGCCATCAAGGTGGGTAAAATATTTAATATTTCTCATTCATTAGCGCAATTGGCGGTTTTGACATTTTCAAGTCCATTCAGCCTTAACTTTCATAAAAATGGTGCAAATGTAATTTTTTTATTGCATAAAATTCACATTAATACATTGTGCATTGAAATAAACTTGATGCATGCTTTTAAAACAAGTTTTTTTTAATTGAATTTCACATCTTGCCAAACCGTTTTTGTCACTGACCCACTTACAACAGTTTAGCAATTCGCATAGTTGGTGTATTCTTACAATATTAGTATTAATAAAGTGTAATAAAAAACTACAATTTACAATAATGTCACTATTAGCAAAGTATAGTAGTAATTTATGGTAACTACTACAATGTACTAAAATTTACTTTAGAAAATAATAATGTATATTATTAGTATTTAACGAAGTGTAGTAATTAATATACTACAATGTAGGCTACTTTAGAAAATACTTTTTATGAGGGTTTATATTCTACAATATTGCCCATTACAGACATCAAACATTTCCAAAGTTAATGAAAGCGTGTTTGAAAGTTCTTAAAATCACATTTGCAGCATTTAAAGGCTTGCTATCATTGAGCTTTGGTGATATGTTGAGTCTTTGTGAATCTCTGGTCTCATGCTGGAGTCACAAGTTTCTCCTGTGCTGGGCGTTTCTTATTTCAGTCTTTGCGACTCATAAGGGTCCATGTTCGGCTTCATCTCACAGAACCATGCAGAACCATCACCCAAAGGAACACCTGTATAAAGTTCTGGTGATAGGAGATCTGGGTGTGGGGAAAACCAGCATCATTAAACGTTACGTGCACCAGAACTTCTCCGCCAACTACAGAGCGACGATCGGCGTGGATTTCGCGCTTAAAGTCCTGAACCTCGAGCACGAGACCGTCCGACTGCAGCTATGGGACATCGCCGGTAAATCCCTCTTTCTTTACTTTATTCATCATGTCTCAGGGTTATATTTAATATAACAATGCTGTTTAATACATATTCACTATAAAATATCATTTAAACAAAGTTATAATTGTAGCCTACAAATAGAAATGAGTTGGAATTATATTAACATATTGTTTTATTAAAACGTACTGAAATTTAAATGAATTACTGCTGAATATATAGGCTATATATAACATATGACAAAAATAATAATATAAAACGCAAAATATTACGCAAATATTATTCATTTTGTGGCCTTACATAACATAATATTGTTATATTAAATTATCCATTACAAAAACTAACCATGTTTTTACTACAGTTAAAACAAAAATACTGTAGTAAAAAATGGTTACGACAAAATAACCATGGTTTTAAAAAACATAGTTAAAGCATGATTACTGTACAGTAAAATCGTGTATAATACACCAAAAACCATGGTTACTTCACTTTTACCACAAAAAACATGGTTAATTTTCGTAAGGGATTTTGTGGGTGAATCGTATATCTTTACGAAAATTAACCATGTTTTTTTGTGGTAAAAGTGTAATCATGTTATTTTTTGTGCATTTATTACTATTAACAACCCATGGTTTGATTAACTAATGTTTTTGAAACTAGGTTTTTTTTTAAAAAAACGTAGTTATTTTGTTGTAACCATGGTTTTATTAGTAACCATGTTTTTTTAACTGTAGTAAAGTAATACGTTTCTGGAAACATGTCATTAATTTAAAGGAAACGTGTAATTTCTCTTTATTTTATTTTATAAAGTCTCTAATAACTAATTAATTTCAAGTATTAATAACACTATCGAATTACATTAAAATGTTGTATTAAATTATTATATGGAGACATTCGCGTGACAATAGTCGTTTTATTTTATAAAGTCTATATTTTTATAACTTAATTTTCAAGTTACGAAATAATTTTTGTATATTGTATAATATCATTGTTCCTCTGTATGGGCTCTTTGTGTGTAAATAGGGACAATGTGATAATCTAATGAACTGTGGGTTAGTCGTTTTGTTTCATAAAATCTCTCTGGAGGAATGTTGTTTGAGGGCGCGCTCTGCGCGGTCATGTGTTATGCGCGGTCATGTGTTAGTCGCTCATGTGAGGGAGATTTTCACTTACAAAAGAAAGCGAAAACAGAAACGTCATTGTAAATAAAAGCACAGGAGAATCCCTGACAGGAGCAGTTAACAATGTTGTTGCTTTAAGTTTTTATATTTTTATTTAGCTAAATGCCTTTATCCAAAGTGACTTAGTATGCCTTCAAGCTATACATTATTTTATCAGTATGCATGTTTCCTGTGACTTGAACCCATGACCTTTGTGCTGTCGGCCCAATGCTCTATACCAACTAAATTGAGCTACAGAAAACCTTGTCTTTAATCTCCCTTTCCTTTAAAATGCCCTGTATGGCAACCATTTTACTACATTTGATATATGAACATGGGACGGCACAGTGGCTAGCACTGTTGCCTCACAGCAAGAAGGTCCCCGGTTCGAGCCCTGGATAAGTCAGGTGGTCTTTCTGTGTGGAGTTTGCTTGTTGTCAGCATGGGATTACTCCGGTTTCTTCCCACAGGCCGAAAACGTGCTATATGATTTGGAGATTGTGTATGAATTAACTGGTTCTTGCCATGAATACAGCCTTAGATGCTGGAATGGTTTGAAAAAGGAAGAAGGATATATGAACGTCTAAATGCTATGTTGCTATGCTATGTCTAAACGCTTTATGTTGATGGGAAAGTGATTTTGCATTTCGCTCAGCAAGCATTATCTGACATTAATCTGAACTCAGAGTTTAGGTTTAACCGCATGAGACTAAAGCTCACTGGAGTTTGTGGATTTAGTGAATGTTAGCCTCTGGAATGTGCTTTTGCTCATTAATGATATCCAGGCTTTAGCTCAGACCCTTTGGAAATATCTGCAAGAATCTCAAACAAAATCACGTGGATTAAATAGAAGAAAAGGGGAGGTTGTGTGTGTGTGAAATTCCTTTGACTGAATATAAACATTTGCTTTGTGCTTCTACGGTGATCATCAGGAAGTCACAACGAAATGTCTCAAGGAGAAATGTACACATTAAAGACATGATATAATACAGTACATCATACCATGCAGTGCAATATTTGCACGAAAAAATATTTGAGCAGTTTCTTATGCTTGGAAACTGTTTTAAACCAACACGAAAGTGCCCAAAAAATGCAATTTATATATACAACCACAAGTGTTTTTTATAAGCCACTTATCTTCTAAACCATCTTATGTGGTCTCAGCTGTAAACATGAAGCTAATACAGCAGATATACCCATGTAAGGCAAAAATATATTTTTAAATATATTTCAAAATATGGCCAAAAATATATTTACTGGAATATATTTTGGAATATGTTTACAAAAATATTTTTCAAAGATATATTTTTTGGCCATAAATATTTTGAAATATATTTAAAAATAAATACATTTTAAAGCATTGCAAAATATTTTTAGCCCTCCATATATTTCAATCCAAAGAAATATATTCATGTCACATTGGAAGAAAAACTATGTTTATCTTACAAACCTGTAAACATATGGAGCCCCTAAAGTGACAGTGAAGTTTAGTTTCATGTGCTGGCGTGAAACTGTTGCGTCTGCACAAGATAGATTCACGTGGGCACACAAAACTAAACATTATTTAATTTTTGCTCCATATCCCCTTAGGAGCGCCGTATTAACATAACAGGTTTGAAAAGGTTATAATTAAATATATTTTCAACAAAATATATTTTACAAAAATTTACTTGTATTTTACCGACTTCCTAAGGTGACATTGGAGTCAAAAAAATCAAAAGTTTAGTGCGCACGCGAAACTAAACTTTATTTAATTTTTGCACCATGTCCCCTTAGGGGCTCCGTAGTATTTAGCATATATTTAAAATATATTTTTGCAAAGAACAACATTTTTGCCATATGTAAAATTAGAAGTGAATTTGCTTGTCATGTAAATACATTTTGAAATATATATTGATATATGAAGGTTAAAACTAAATATATTTACAATTCAAAAATATATTTATTCGAACATACTTTCTACAAAATGTATTTAATATATATTTAAAATATATTTTTGGCCATTTTTTTGCTACAAGAAAATATACAAGAAATCCAGGTTTCATGCTGCTTTTATCTTCAGTACATTTTTGTAGCTGCTAAATTTCTGGATTTTCTTCTCAAAAACATTTCAAGCTATTAATAAGCTATGAGAGGCTGTGCGGTATCGTTAAATAAGTTACATCTGAAGGGAGTTGTTGGGCACATCACAAAACTAAGTCAATGCAACCCTATCAGCCATGATTTATTCACAACACAGCATACTTTCTGTACTGTATTGCTTTTATAAACCTTTTTCAAATATTAAAGCAAAATATAGTTATCCACGCAACTTTCATGAAGTAAAATCACTAAAAGCCTTCTTTCCGCAAAAAAAATGGTCCCTAATTGACTGTGAACAGTAAGAATGTTTCACATATGTTTACATTGCTAAGGGTGATGGACAGAATCATTGAGTGCAGCGGTCATATGATTTATCATAAATAAAACACAGCTATAGACCAATCAGAATCAAAGACTGGAACAAACCATTTTATAAAGAGATTTATAATGTTTTTCAATGTTGTATTAGATCATAATGTTAGTCTCTCTGGTGTATTTCTCACAGAGTTTCTTCTCCAACCTTTCATAGGTCAGGAGCGTTTCGGGAACATGACACGAGTGTATTATCGAGAGGCTACGGGGGCCTTCATTGTTTTCGATGTCTCGCGACCATCGACGTTTGAGGCGGTGAAGAAATGGAAGGAAGATCTCGATGCTAAGCTGAGTTTAAACAACGGCAAACGCGTGGCTGCCGTTTTGCTCGCCAACAAGTGCGACGAGGGCAGAGACGTCCTGAACAACAACGGCATCAGCATGGACCAGTTCTGCCAGGAGAATGGATTCGTAGGGTGGTTCGAAACTTCGGCTAAGGTACTTACAGTAATGTGGCTTATGTAAGGTGATACATGAACTGGTTTGAAAATTATTTGCCATTTAATTGTTCCTGCATGGCCGGTGTCCTGCAGAGTTTAGCTTCAACGTGCCTCAGCACACCTTCCTGGAAGTATCTAGTATGCTTAGTAAGACCTTAATTAGCTGCTTCAGGTGTGTTTGATCAGGGTTGGAGCTAAACTCTGCAGAGACACCGGCCCTCCAGGAGCAGGATTGATGACCCCTGGTTTAAACCAGCTGAATGTTAAAAATTGGACTATAAAATAACAATAACAAAATGCAACAGTTTAAACACTGATTTTTAACTGGTAGAGAGATTCATATAAACAATAGTTCACTCTTAACTCTTTCCCCGCCAGCGTTTTTTTAAAAAAGTTGCCAGCCAGCGCCAGCATTTTTCATGATTTTAACAAAAGTTTAATGCCTTCCAGAAAATGTTCTTCTTTAAATATATCAACAAACAATATATTAGATGAAAGAACAGCTGCTTTCAACAAAAAAAAAACGTTTCATCCTACCTTCATTAGTTCTCTTGTAATCACCTCTCAAACATGGGTAGGTTTCTTCAAAAACACACAATTTTGAGCAAAAAACGGAGATAATTCAATTTTTGCGAAGGACTTTTGATAGAGATCAGATGCAGAGTGATCATTAAAACATACACAGAGTTCTTTCTCTTTCACGTGAGGCGCTACTTCCGGGTTGTATAGGTTGCGGTTGTATAATAGTGGTATTGCGGAAAGACGGAAAATCTCGTCATTGGCGGGGAAGCGTTTTCTCTTAAATGACGAGATATCTCGTCAATGGCGGCGAATGAGTTAAATGAAAATTAGCCCATTTTGGGTTTTGCCCAATTGCTAATGAAAACTAGCATAAATATCTTAATTCACCTTGACATCTGCCCAAGACCAATCTTGGCCTGATGTCAAGACCCAACTTTGGCCTGACGTCAAAATAGGGTGGCCATTCGTGCCAGTTCCGCTGGACACGTCCCGAACATGTGTTCAGGGCGTGTTGATCGACCCCATACGTCATCAAGGTTTAATATTAAGGGTTTCATTTCAGAAAAGCAACTGTTACATTTCAAGGTAAGAATGAAACTACAATGGTTGTATAAATCTTAATAAACAAATCTAATGTATTTTAACTGAAATGTGAGAAACCTCGATGACGTATGCGGTCAAGCAACGCGACTTCCGGAGAACGCATCCGAAAACATGTTCGGGGTGCGTCTGGCGGAACTGGCACGAATGGCCACCCTACGTCAAAATCCAATGTTGATCCAACGTCAAAATCCAACATTCGCCTGACATCAAAATCTGACGTCAAGACAAACGTTGGCCTGACGTCAAGACCTATTTTTGGCCTGACGTCAAAATCCAACGTTGATCTGACATCAAAATCAAGCACAATTGGATACAGCAAACTGACAACATAAATGTTTTTCCAGTATAAGTCTGTGGACATTTATTTTGAAATATTAGCTTACAACCTAAAGGGTTTCTGCAGATATTAATAGTCTTCTTAATTCACTTTGACATCTGCTCAAAATTGGTTATTGACATCAAAATCCAACGTTGATCCGACGTCAAGATCCAATGTTGATCCGACGTCAAGATCCAATGTTGATCCGATGTCAAAATCCAACACTGCTTGTTCGCTTGTGTGTTGTTGTGTTAGTCTGGCCTTGACAGCATAACTGACCTTCTTGGCTTTTTTATAGACTATTACTTGTTGAGAATTTTTGTGTTGTAAATGTGTGTATAGATGTGTGAAGATTATTAGAGCTGACAGAGCAGAAGACAAGCAGGAAATTGTTCAAACACTTTCTGCTGAATCACAGTTCTTTGCCAAGGTCATGAATATTCAGGAGCTCATTAATTCAGTCACAGCTAGAAGAAACAAGGTGTGTGAACACTGACAGTCATGTTTCTCTCTCTCTCTCTAGGAGAATATTAATATAGACGAAGCGGCACACTGTCTGGTGGAGCACATAATAGCTAACGAGAAAGATGTGCTACACGCGGAGGTTTCAGACACCATCTCACCGCAGCAGGAGTCCAACCACAGAGGAACCTGCTCGGCGTGCTTCACATCCTAAGGGAGACAAACACACACACGTCCAACCACTGTGGGCCAGCATCCCAAAAAAACATTTCTTGGTTCAAACTCTTTGGTTTCATCTCAAATCTCTTCTCTTATTGTCTCGTTCCATTTCGTCTAGTCTCTCAATATTTTCTGTTATCTTATTCTGTCTCATTTTATTATCTTGTTTCAACTTATCTCATTTCCTCTTTTCTTGTCCTATTTTCGTTTATCTTCTTCGTCTTACGCTGAAGACCCTACAACCCCTCCGTTTCCATGGTAACAGACTTATCGAATACTATGCAGAACAGAAAATATTTTAAGAGGAAAAAGAAAGTTGTGAGAATTCTGTCTGCAACTTTCTCCGTAACTAATATATGTGAGGATCTCTTCTGTGTGTTCTTGCTATATCATTAAAATGCAAAAAAGAGAAATGGCAAAAAAAATCAAATTCCCACTTGTGTTCCTACTGTTATGCTGTTTCTTCATATTCTCTACTCTTTATTTTTATGTAATAAGTATGCACATCAGGCAAAAATAAGTTGTGTGGATCAAACCTCAATATTTTCCAGCATTTTCCACAAAACCTGCCAAAAGTCATGCTGCTCATGAATGATAAATGTATGTATTTCATAATGCAGTTGATTTGGTGACGCTGGATGATTTCCACATATTTCAGATTTTCGCTTTGTTTTGGATTGTTTGTTGTTTTTAATACTTCAATACTATGAACTGGCAACATTTTTATTTATCGTGTGTCTGTAAGACAGTTGGTGAAATATTTTCATAAGCTCATAAGATCTTGTAAATACCCCTGTATTTACCCAAACAGTAGAATGACTCGGAGATAATAAACACAATCTAATAAAGTCTGTGCCTTTCGTTTCATACACTATTCCAAAAAGATAAAGCAAGAGGTCCAGTAGTCTGGTGTCAGGTTATTGTATAACACGATTGTTTCGCTTTGTTTTTAATTTAGGTTGTTTATGAGCACTTCTCGAAAAATAAAATAAAATAATGCTCGAATACTACCAAAGTTTGTAAAGTTCATGCAAAGTTCAAGTCTTAGAAGAATGCAACTATATTCTGCTTAGATTTTATATGCACAATCTGATATATGTGACCTTGGACCACAAAACCACACTGCAAAAAATGACTTTCTTACTTAGTATTTTTGTCTTGTTTTCAGTAGAAATATCTAAAAATTCTTAAATTAAGATGTATTTTCTTGATGAGCAAAATGACCTAAAATAAGTCTAGTTTTTAGACAAAAAAATATATAATTTAAGTGAATTTGTGCTTAAAACAAGCAAAATTATCTGCCAATGGGGTGAGAAAAAGTGTTTAAGAAAAAAGAAATCTTATTTCACAATGTTTTTTCTCACCCCCTTGGGAGATAATTTTGCTTGTTTTAAGGACAATTTCACTTAAATTGTATATTATTTGTCTTAAAACTAGACTTATTTACTTAAGGCATTTTGCTCATCAAGAAAAAGCATCTTAATTTAAAATTTAAGAATTTTTAGATATTTCTACTGAAAACAAGACAAAAATACTAAGTAAGAAAGTCATTTTTTGCAGTGCAGTCATAAGTAGCACCGGTATATTTTTTAGCAATTGCCAATGCCAACATTGTATGGGTCAAAATTATCACGTTTCTATGACAAAAATTATAATGATTTTAAGTAAAGATCATCTTCCATCAAGATATTTTGTTAATTTCGTAAATATATAAAAATTGTATTTATCATTAGTAATATGTGTATCTTGGCCAAATATTGTCAATACATCAACGGAAAGCTTTTTTATTCCGCTTTCAGATGATGTATAAATCCCAATTAAAAAAATAATAGTAATACAATTTAAGCGAACAAAAAAATCTGCCAATGGAATAATACATATTTTCTTGAATTAATTGTTTATGAAAAAAAATCTTAATCCATTGGCAGATTTTTTTACTTGTTTTAAGCACTAATTTACTTAAAGTTTATATTTTTTGTCTAAAAACTAGACTTATTTTCTTTTCATTTTGCTCATAAAGAAAAAGCATCTTAATTTCAGATTTTTTTTTTAGATATTTTTACTGAAAACAAGACAAAAATACTAAGCAAGAAAGTCATTTTTGCAGTGCTTTTGGTTTTGTGGTCCAGGGTCACATATAGGCTGTGAATTACCTGACATGAAAACTTAAAGACAAGGTAATAAAAAGCATGAATTGCAATTTTCTTGTATTCAGTAAAAATATCTAAAAATTCTTAAATTAAGATGCTTTTCTTGATGAGCAAAACGACCCAAGAAAATAAGTCTAGTTTTTTTTTAACCAAAAATATAAAATTTAAGTGATTTTGTGCATAAAACAAGCAAAAAAATCCACCAATGGGGTAAGCAAAAAACTTCAAACATTAAATTCAAGAAAAAAATCAAGAAATATTTGCTTACCACATTGGCAATTATTTTTGCTTGTTTCACTTAAATTTGATATTTTTGGTCTAAAAACTAGACTTACTTTCTTGGGTCGTTTTGCTCATCAAGAAAAAGCATCTTAATTTAAGAATTTTTAGATATTTTTACTGAAAACAACACAAAAATACTAAGAATTTTTTTCTTGAAAATCATTTTTTGCAATGTATATGTTTGAGTCAGTTTTATTGGGATAATCTGCTATTACAACAGAAAATTTTAGCGTATGTGATCACTTGAGACGACCGAGTTGCCTCACAGCTCCTAATAAAATACATTTGTTCCCAGATATTCCAGGTTAATTTAACTCTGACCCGACACACAGGTAGGAGGATTCATTTCGTATGAGAACCAGAGCATGACGGTCAATGAATAAAACATCCCCATTAACTTTCTCGCTCTCTCTTTCATGGTGAGTTAATATGATACATTCATGTAGTGCCGTGTGATAAGAGCATTTCACACCGTCTGATTATGATCACAGAATTCATTGCTCTTCAGTTTCTCTCTTACACTTTCCATCCATGTCCAAAGCTTATTATGTGGTCCACACTAAACTTTGCAGATACACTATATGGACAATATGTTGGGACCATAGACTGTAAAAAAAATGGACGTAGTGTCCGTGAGGTCACCCATAGGTTTGTGAAGATCGTTTTTGAAGCTTAAAGTAGGCGGGGCCTGCCGTCACCATCTTGGCCGTGCATCACTCGCGGATAACCAAAAATGGGTAAAGAGGCTGGACGTGGGTAAAGCTGAGGTGGCTGGTTGCTAAAACCACACTAGCTTGATTCTAGTGACAGCAGTGGCTGTTCAATCGTCAATCAAGTGGCCACGCCCTTAATTATGCAGAACTTTAATATCATTTAAACGGATGAGTTACAAAATAATTCACCCCCTCACAGTGGTCATGAAGGAAAAAATTAGCTATACAGACCAAAAACTATTTTTGTACCAGGCTGTAAACATATTCTACTGTAAAGTTGAGCATTTTAACATGGGGGTATATGGGAATTGACTTCCTTTTGGAGCCTCAAGTGCCAGTCGATGAATTGCAGTTTAAATCACTTCTGTATTGGCTTCATCAGAGAGATCGGACGGTTGCCCATCGGTTGGGACGCCTCTTTCTAATGAATAGGTTCAACTACTTGAGTAATATCCGTAGCATTAGCCAACAATACATTGTATGGGTCAAAATTATAGATTTTTCTTTTATGGCACAAATGATTAGGATATTATGTAAAGATATATAAAGATATTTTAAACCTTTCCTACTGTAAATATATCAAAAGTGTATTTATCATTAGTAATATGTGTTGCTAAGGACTTCATTTACACAACTTTAAAGGTGCAATGTGCACATTTTAGCTATATAATATACATAACCATGTCAGTGGTGTATAAAGACCTTACATAATTAACCAATTTTTATTTTAGCCATTTTTATCTACATACACCATGGGTCCCCTTACATGGAAGTTGCCATGTTTCTACAGTAGCCCCAAACGGACAAACTGCTATACAGAGATTGTTTCGTCAATATATTGTCGTACTGTGAGTTCACACCAGAAGCGGCAGAGACGGCAAAAATGCGCTATTCGTGCGTTGTTGGACGCTTGAACATTTTGAGTTGACTCACTTCATTTGCATGTAAAAGCCGCGCGTGAACTTCTAGTCATTCAAGACATTCATGCGGAAATTTGCGTCATGGGAGGGGCTTCTGTGATTCTGATCGCCTCCTGTAA
This sequence comes from Misgurnus anguillicaudatus, assembly GCF_027580225.2. Lineage (NCBI taxonomy): Eukaryota > Metazoa > Chordata > Actinopteri > Cypriniformes > Cobitidae > Misgurnus > Misgurnus anguillicaudatus. Next base: position 39,595,399 of record NC_073360.2, on the reverse strand, counting down.
TCACGTCACTACTAGAGCAAGCTCCTGATTGGTTAACGTTGTACATTTTCCGCCAAAGTTCTGATTTTTCAACTTGCGCGTTTCCAGTGGCAACGTTCAATTCGCGTCATTCTCGCGAACTAGATGTGCGAATGAGGCGGATTTGCGTCTTCTGCGCTAAATTCCTCATTCACGCCACAAGACCTCTAGACGCGCGTATACGCATCTTTACATTGACTTAACATTGAAATCACTCGCGCTTGACGCCTCTACCGCAGCTGGTGTGAACGCAGCATTAGACGACGACATGTTCCTGTGGCGTGTACCGTAGCTTCTCTATGTGCTTCGAAAGGGAGGCGTGAGCTGTGGACTAAGCTGTTGGTTGGTTGCAATTGGTTGCAATTCACAATCTCACTGCTAGATGGCACTAAAATCTACACAATGCACCTTTAAAGGTGATTTTCTTAATATCGGGATTTGTTTGCACCCTTAGATTTCATATGTATCGCGACCCTATCCTTACAAACCATACATCGATGGAAAGCTTATTAATTCAGCTTCAAGAAGATGTATACATCTCAATTCCAAAAAATTGATCTTTATGACTAGTTTTGTGTTTCAGGGTCACATATGTGAATTGAGTTTCAGCTCAGGTTTCCATGAGTGTCTCGCGTTAACTCATTTTTATCCTGTATCTTGTTCAATACCAGTCTGTCCTTAATAAGACATACATTTCTTAAAATTGAAAAAAATAGTTTCATTTTCATTCCCAATTATGCTTAAATGTTTAATCCATTGCTCTTGTTAATGGCCTTTCCTTATCAAACCTCTCTGGGATGTTTGAAATGTGGTGAACTGAAGTTTGGGTACACGGTTGACATCACCTCATACCTGATGTCCTGTCACATCCCACAGGAGAATAAAGTCTTTCTGTCATGGTGGAACGCTCTTCTTATTTTTATCTTTTAAAGGTTTTGCCCTCTTTCTAACCACTTGTGTCCTTCTTCCTCTTCTTTTCTGCAATTAGCTGAAAGTTTTGAGCTTTCGAAAATCTCCCAGAGGTCCTGAAACATCAAAAGCATTCAGACGAATGGATTAACATGCTGTTTTTTTTCATATTAACATCATATTATTCGTAACTCTTGCAATGAAATCAAATTACTGAAAAATCAGTGTTGTCTGCACACGATACGTCCTGCAAAAATAGTACAAGTAGTTTGATAATGAAAGAAATCTTACTTCCAGATCAGTAACAGGCTTTTTACAGTACATTACTTTTGATTAAACAGTTGAAATGCATAAAGTGAGAGTATAATAAAGCTAATACAGAGAGAGGAGAAAACTTTGAAGTTTGATACTGTGCGAATAAAGCTGATCTGTAAATTTTCATCCATTTGCTGAATTAAAAGAGCGGCCGACGCTGAAAAATTGCATTTTGAATCGAAGTTGACATTGCTTGACATTTAATTAAAACTTACCGGTGTGTGCATAAAAAGAGAAAGTGCCAGTCAACTGAAAATGATAATGTTATGCATTATTACAACTGCTGTAAATAATACATTCATTTTTTACATTCACAACAACCAAATTTAGGCATTATTGTGATGCATCTAACAATAATCAAGTCCCAAAACGACACATAAAGTACATAAACATAGTAATTGTGGTGGACGCAGTACTGTATTTGATATTGTGCGACAGACATCTGCAGTCTGTGGATGATCACTCATCTGGAGTTCAAACATCTCTGACACCTGCAGTAATGAGAAAAACCTGTGTCTGTATGTGACATCCGTGAGTAATGACACGCATGTAAGGGACATCAGAAAATATGAAAGACCACCTGCAGGAACAGACACAGATGAGCAGGAGTCAAATTAATCTCAGATTATATCCAAACCACTACTGACAGGCAGATAATACATCCACGAGCAACCAAATGTCAGATATGTGTGTGTGTGTGTGTGTGTGTGTGTGTGTGTGTGTGTGTGTGTGTGTGTGTGTGTGTGTGTGTGTGTGTGTAATTCAGATCAATATATGGACTCAGCGAGGTATCACAGATTTTACAGCACAGTCATAAATGTTACTGCTGAAACCTGACATGACTGAATAAGACATATACACATTTTATATCCTCTGAATATAATACAGCATATACCGCATACTACAAAAATTGCATTTATACATAATAGTAACAGATTGCATTATGCAGGCATAAACATTTCAAACAGTCATATAATAACATGTTGTCAAATGACCTATACCATAAAGGCTTATACTATGTGATTAAGTATAAATTGTGCACACATTATCAGTGCAGGCTTTTAAAAAAATAAAATAAAACCTCTGAGGTTATATTTTCTGTAATATAATTAAAATAGTATCTCTCTCTCTCTCTCTCTCTTTGTCATATGTCAAGAGCTAAACATCTATCGCTATAAAATTAGACTATGATTTTACATTTCAGTTTCTTAATTTAATGAATTACCTGTATCATGATTGAAAGAGTTTGAGAATTTCATCTTTGCACCCCTCTCTGAGTCTCGGTGAAGTCGGGTGGGGTGATGCTGGGGGGCGGTTGCCATGGAAACTCCATCTTCCTTAGTAGGATAAAGATTCTGAAGTTAATCAGAAATCTCTCTCTCTCTTTTTACACAAGTTGCATAAATATATAAATTTTTAACCGTATATACTGTAATCTTACAGCATTGAGTAATAACAGGACTATTTATAACTAAATAGTCAAATGCTTCACAATGACACTGGTGGATTAAACGCTGCTCACCACCAATCAATGCTTCCATGAACTGGGTTTCAGGGTACTTTAATGACCAGACAATAACTGCAACAATATTGGATGGATGGATTATAGATAAATAGATAGCTAGACAGACAGACAGACACATTACATTTACAGTGG